>NW_027552338.1:0-11724 GCF_045843805.1 Urocitellus parryii
CACTTCTGATAAATCTCTTATTTATATTCCTTGTACAGAATTTATTTGATATTTGTCTCTTTTGCACTATAGGTTGGCCGTATTTTTGGATTCTTTCCAAAAGATTTCATCAAGGTAGTTCGTGAATATACTAAAGAAGAGCTACAAATTCCAACAGATGTAAGTTATGGATTTCTTTTTTGTTCTCAATTGTAAACTGGCTTATAAATCCATCAGTTATATTCAGTTAACTGCTTCTGAAAGTTTTATAATGTGTTTGGGGGGCAATCTAACATTTGTGTATCAGATTTTCATTTGAAATCAGACTACCTGTAAAAAAAAAAGTTTGAAAGGCATTCAAGGGTGATTATATTATAATCTGAGAGTTGTCTAATATATTGAAACAGATATTCTTGTAGAAGGCTGTTTACTCAACTATAGGGCTTTTCTCTTCTGTTTTATATGTGAAAAATAAATGATTTAATATATTTGCCCTTGGCTATTAAATTTAAGGGGTAAATAATTTCATTTTACAGGCAAAACTCATTGGACAGTTATTAGACATTTTAAGTATATTTAGGTTAAATTAATAAACTCTAACTTTTATACTAGGCTAGAAATATGTACTTACAAAGGTTTTCTTATTCTTAGTCATATATGGGTTCATAGTCATGTTATAGATGTGGAAAAGGGGACCTGAGCGTTTCAGGTGATGTTCAGTCTCAGATCTTTTAAGGCCCCAACTGCTTCCTTTATACAACATTCCTGTATGGTGCTCTGACTTAAATTGATTTTGTGACTGAAAGGATTTCCTGTTCTAGAATTCTCACTTCAGCTGATTATTTTCTAGAGTTTTAAATTGTATAGTAATTGATGCCCACCAACACTGAAACATCTTTGGACAGCTCTTTGTAGAATATGCAAGCTGCTAGGCTAGGACAGTTCTTAGATTAGATGGGCTGAATGGATAAAGTCATCCTGTTTGTTGTTGCTGTTCCTAAAATTTCTTCATAATCTCAGGGGTCATAAAATCACTTCTGTTGCTTGTTGGACTTCATTGTTGGTAAAGAGAGTTCTTGGGATTTAAGCTGTGACAGCAGTTCACTGATTACAGAGAACTCATTTGTTTTGAACTCTGCCTTCTCATTATATTTCCCATTACATGCATCCCTCATGGCTTAGAAATGCATGTGATGAGGAGAGGAAATCACTCATCCCTACTACATTGAACTGCCTCCCCCACCCCCGGAACCCCTGCAGAATATTATGAAGATTTAATTAGGAGATGGAAATTTAAAAAAAAAATCCATTCATACTATGGCTCCTTTTATATCAATTTGCTTACTAGTGGCAAGAAGGAAGACTAGATAAATATATAGATAGTCCTGAGAGAGATCTTAGTGACTGTGAAACCCTGATGAAGAGAAAGGTGTATACCTTGTTGAATCTTGTTTTCAGTTTGTTCTTGTGGTAATAATAATGTGAGGAGCCTCCTTAATATCATTCTTCATTCCATCAAATGTACTTGTATCTCAGTAAGATACTTTAAAACTGATTCATCTTTCTCAATGCTGCAGGATCTTCCAGTTTCTCCTGAGCAAATGATTAAGAGTTAAATTTCTGAAACATAGGTGTAGATATTAAGAGCTGGAGGATCCTATAAGTGATACCTTGCCTTTCCCTACTTACGTTCAGAGCAAATTGAGAGAGACCCAAGAGTCAGGCAGTTGGAGACCAAGTTGTCACCATTTTTACTCATTATGCTTTTTAAAGAATATGACCCATGTTAAAAAAAGAAAGAAAGAAAGAAAGACTAGACTTTCTAACACTGTAGTCTAGAAAAAGACAGATTTACTCAGCCATAGATGGAGTTAGCCAATGGGGGTTGGAGAAAGGTAATCTGGTTGACCCCAAAGATTCTTTAGAACCAATCCTGAATTTGGGAGCGTGGATGAGTTTGCTTTTGTGACACTTTGTTATTGACACACTAATGGTTTTCTTTTCCTTACAGGAGACAGATTTTGTGTGTTTTGATGTTGGAATAGATGATTTTGATAATTATAATGTAAAAGAACTTCTAGGATTTTTGGAATTGTATGATTCTGCAAATGAAGATTCTGAGAAAGCTATAGAAAAAGTGGAACAATTTCCTGAAGTCTCCCAGGATGTTGAACCTGAACCTAAACCAGTAGAAGCGAACTCACAACAAATTGAAAGTGCATTCTCAGAAAACACTTTGGATCTGGAGGAACAATTTTTGGCTCCGAAGAACCATCCTCATGCAGATAGTCAAACAGATAATGCTCAGGGTGAACAAACCTCATTTGAGCTTTTTTAAGAAATACTACCAGATAAATTGAAAGTGCCAGAAAGTGAAAAAAACAAAACCAGCAACATTTCTCAGAAAGATTAAATGAGAAACTAATGCACAAAAGTAGACCTGTTAACAGTAAACATTTTATGTTAAAATTATAAAAGGGCTTTATTAAACATAATTTCTTAATCATAAAATACCTGTACTAGATCATGTGCGTGTGGAGTGACTAGCATAACCTTTTTTTTTTTTTTAGTATTTAATCTCTTTTTATGTGGTGCTGAGGATCGAACCCAGTGCCTTACCTGTACTAGGCAAGTGCTCTACCACTCAACCCTAGCCCTAGAATAACTTTTAATGGATAGCTTGCCTGAATTCCCCTCCCCAGCATTTATCTTTCGTGGATACCATGCTCTTTCCAGTCTCTTGGGGGAGAGGTCACTTATTCTGGTTTTACTCCACTGGGTTCTAAGGTCCTTACATTCATATTAATCAAGGATGGAACCAGGATGACAAGCCTTGTAATGTAGTGCTTGACACATAGAAGCCTTTCAATTAAATATTTGTCAAACTGACAATGAGCCAATATCCTGATAAAAGCTTTGTTTCCTGGTTTCATATTTGATCATCTCTATCCATTGTTTTTCAAAATGAAATATTTCAACTGAGAGTATATGATAAGAATTCCAGAAGGACATAAAGCCATTGGAAAATTTACTTCCCAAGAGTGCTAATTTTACCTGATAATTGGGGGAAGAAAACAGTTGTACATTTAATCAAAGCAGATATATTTTGGATAAGAATGCAAAGTGCAAGTGAATGTTCAGGGTAGAATATGAAGCTGTAAAGAGATAATCTTTGCTCTGGATCCTATTGGTCTATGTCCTGAGCTCAGGAAGGAGATAGGTTCACCATTTGGCTCCTAGGTCACTTTGAACATATTTGAAAGGCACATTAAGCAAGCTAGACTTATGGAATTCCCTTCTCTATACTGGTTCGTTGAGACCAGCACACTTGTAGATGAAAGAGTTCCTGTTATTTCTGAGCAGAATAGACATTTCACACTTTTGTTCTGGACCAGAATTCTCTTCTCCACATTTATTCATGTGGGTGTATGTTGGTTTGCCAAGGGAAGGTAAGTTATTGAAGCCTCTATCATAAATGTATTTGTTTATGAAATACTTTGGATTAAAGGCTTCTTTATAAATTTGACTGTATAGTTCAGTCATCCTTTAAATGGGATGAAAACAATTAACCCTCCCGTATCCTTGCCCAGTTGTTCTCGTGGGCGAATGCCAGGACATGGAGGGCAGTGTTGAGGTATCTGGAGCTGTGTGCTGAGGGGGAGTGCTGATCATTGGGCTTAAGTGGGGGTAGATAGTGTCATCCATCTGGCTCAATGCATTCTTCTCCCTTGTAGAGATGCAGACACCCCATGAAGATGATTTTCCTAAAGAGAACACAAATCGTCTTAATAGAAATCTTCATGAAGAGCCTCCCCTCCTGAGTCATCATTTTAATATGAACCATCCTGAAGAGCCCAGCCACTTGAGTCAACCTGTGACTGAGGACATGGGTGTTTCAGAAGTGTCTAAGATCCCAAATACTGAGAAAGTAGACCCAGGTAAAGCTTGCCAATTTTTATCTACAAAGCAGAGGCATTATCATAATGAAGGCTTTCAAGGACATTTGTTGCCAAAGGTACGAAATAGAGCAGAGCGTGATATAGGTACATGTGAGTTCAAAAAAAAAATCTCTTAAGTGAGAGAAAAGCAAGAATAAAGATGAACAGAAATCAAAAATAGGCCAGAGACTGTAACTCACCTAAAAGCAAATGTTTAGCTATGACTAGCTTGTGTAAACCATTTACAACTAAAATATTATTCTTCAAAGGCCTTATGCTCTAAAACTGTAGTTTTCAACCAGACCAACAGCACCAGAAACTCTGGGGGTGGGACCCACAATCTGTGTTTAGCAGGCCTTCCAGGAAAGTCTGGCCTGGTACAAGTTAGCTTGAATAATCACTGTTCATAGTCTCATAAATTCTGTGTTTTTTCTCTTTTCTTCTAAATGGAATATAATATAGCTCAAGTCCTGTTTTGACTTGCTTCCTGGACATGGTAATTAAACTTTTTCAAATGCAGTCAATGGTCCAGATCTTTATACTATATACTTACAGGAAACAGTACAGAACTGCAATCCATTTTAGATTTACACTTATGAATACTTCATCATAGTGCACAGTATCCAGTGGGAGATGAGAAACAATTTTTCAAAAAAAATCCCCAATAATGGCATCAACAGAATTCTACTTTTGTGTTGCTCACTCTCATTTTATCAGTAAATTAGATGATGACTAATTGTTTTATTTTATCCATCCAGTATGGTGCTATGAAGCCGTAATTACTGTATTTTGTGTTTTTAAAGGTTCTGGTCTGTAAGCATAGCTATAAGCATTATCCTGCACCAGTGCAGGGCTTGGCAGCACTGATCTGAACCCCCCTACCATTTGCACACACAGAGTGTAGGAGAACTCATAGTAGGGGGGGGATTCAGTTAATGTGAGAAGGAATAACATATCAGTTCTCCCATTTTCCAGAAGACATTGCATCCATATATGAACACTACTGACTTCTGAACTGTCTTTAACTCCATAAGTTTCTGAAAATGAATCACGCACCATTAAGATTTGTTATTTTCATGCTCCAAAACTTTCAAGATTAGGGATAACTTGGCTTACAAAATTAAGAATGAATTATTTCCCTGGCCTTTTAGGTTCCACCACAAAATGATGTCAATGACCTTTAATAGGTAAAATCTTCCCAAATGTCATTTAATGTGTCTCAGGTGCTGAGATGCTGAGCCAATGGGGCAGACTTCACCAGCAGTCAAATTCATAGACCAATAGTGAATGGAGGGTCTGGGGTTGTAGCTCAGTGGTAGAGCGCTTGTCTAACATATGAGGCACTGGGTTTGATTCTCAGCACTGCATACAAATAAATAAAATAAAGGTCCATCAAAAACTAAATAAAAATTAGGCAAAAGCTTAAAAATATAGTAGTGAATAGAATCTCAGGGTTGAGAAAGACCTTAGAGGCAACTGGTCCAACTTCTTAATAACTGCATGTTGGACTCCTGCTGTTTTATCAAACATACCCCAGGCTCATGTAACTCATACTGAAATTCCACCCCTACAAGCTCTCAGGTCTAACTGGAATTCTACCTCATTCACAGAGCCTCAATGCAGGTCTGTACCCAATTCCCTTTAGTCTCTCTTGGTATTACTGTGTTCTTTTTAAATAGCTGTCATCTGTCCATTCAATAAATAATTGTTGAGTATCTCTGCCAGGTGCCAGATACTGTGTTAAGCCTTGGCTCATTCCACCTGCAAATCTGCAAACCAAGATTCCCTCTCTTTCAGCTTTCCTAAAATTTTAAACACAAGTTTCACCAGCACTAAATCCATGTTTTTTGAATGTGACCCTGTCTATATATCTCTGGTTTAAAAATTTTCCTCGAGTAAATATTGTTCTGGTAGCAGTTGTATGGCCATGGAAGTAGTGGAGAGTAGACTGGAGATTGTTCATTTTATAATTGAAGGGTCTGACAGCTCTAATTAGGATTTTGAAGTTTTCTTCTCTGTGTTAATTGTCTTTAGGAGAGCCACATATTCCAGGCACTGTGACTCATATATTTAGTGAAATACTCAATGAATATTGAAACTGAAGAGAGACAATTCTTATTCTATAGCATAAAATAAAATAGCCATTTCCCCTTTCAATTTTAGAGCTACTTATAACAGAAGGTACTCCTGTTGATGCTGCTGATACAGAAAACCAACTAGAGATAAATGTGGAAGAGCCAGAAGATGCCACCCTTTTGGACAGCATACTTTTCTTGTTACATTCATTCTTGCTTTATTTGTCTAAGATGGTAAGTTTGACATAGTTTCTTCAATTAGAATGTTGATTATTTATTAGTTTTTAAGTGGCTTCTGGTCATGAAGTGAAGAACTTAAAATGTCTTTATGAAAATGACTCCTGACCCTTTGAGTAGATAGCTCCTGGAACAAAAGCCATAGGGGTGTGGCTTTAATGGCTACTTGGTTTAGCACATGAGGAAGATTTGCTGTCTACCAAGGCTGGACATTTGCACACCTGTAAAAACTTGGTTCTTCCCCTCAGAACCTTTCATTCTGGCAGGGAGATAACAGCATTCACTTGAAACACAGTAAGATAATGGCAGAAAGAGAGGTATTTATTTGATGGTAGAACATTATTGTCCATAAATGCATTTATTATGGTTGGAAGGGTGATCAATAAGGTCAGAAAGTAGTTGAGATGTGTTTGAAGCACAGACAAAGGGCAAACAGGAGTCTGACATGTGGTTTGTTGTTGATTAGACAGGCTGGGGTGGAGGACGGTGGGGGAAGCTGGCAGTCAGAAGAAATGTGTTCAGAGAAATGGAAACATGAAGAAAAGGATATTCTCGGAGGGCAGGAGAATGTGAATAGTTGGTGTTGTAAAGTGTGAAGTTGGAGGGGGATGGGCCTGTTGGAGAGGCCAGCAAATCTTAAAGGAAGTCATGAGCCAAAGTAGCATTAGACCATTAATAGTGGGGATCCTTAGAAAGTTTTAAGAATGAAAGGAATTAGGTTAGATCTGTTTCTTAGAAAGAGTCACTTAAGGCTGATCTTTCTAAAGAAAATCATGATCCAAACAAGACATTTAATCTGTCTAGAAGCTTATCTAAGCATTTTAGGACTTACCTCCCCCCCATTGGTATTTGTTGATATTGGACTTTTAGAATTTAATTATAGGAATGAGAAAGCTTTTAGAGGTTGGAGAATTTAATTATAGGAATTATAGGAATGAGAAAGCTTTTAGAGGTTGGAGAATTTAATTATAGGAATTATAGGAATGAGAAAGCTTTTAGAGGTTGGAGGGCCATTGTGACAGTAATCCTCCTCAACTGAAGTTGTTTCCTGTAGGTTGTGTTATTTCAAGGCTTGTGTAATAAATATGATGTTGTTGTTTTCCTTGTAAAATGTATAGATTTTGAAGCCAGGTAGATCTGATTTCAAATCCCAAGGTTATCATTTAGAAGTTTGAGCAAATAACTAAACTTTTGAAAAAAGTTCTCATCTGAAAAATGTAGATAATGCTTACTCCAATCATAAGAATTAAATGATTTGACAAGGTAAAATGTCTGGTGAGGTGTCTGGCACTTTGAAGGGTTTTACCCCCACACACCCCCTAATTCTCATGTAGGCAGTCAGAAGGTGTTTATATAAGAGTGGAATGGAAGTAAGATTTAAAATCTTATACATATATCATCATTGTTTTTATTTGTTGCCATAAAATTAATTAGTTCTTTCATATAGTTAAGTTTTTGTCTTAAATGAATTTTTTAAATTCTAAAAACCAGGTTATCAGAGAAAAGAATGATCCAGAGGGATTCTAGCCAGGTGTTAGACAATGTGATGATATAGGGCCTGTTACAAACTGGAAATGTATGCTCAATTTAAAGTATTTAGATTCGGGCTGGGGTTGTGGTTCAGTGGTAGAGCGCTTGCCTAGCATACATGAGGCACTGGGTTCGATCCTCAGCACCATATAAAAACAAAACAATGTGTCCACCCTAAAACTAAAGATACATAAATAAATATTTTTTTAAAAGTATTTAGATTCATTATACTTGAAAACACTGCAAGAGAACAAAAAATATGAGACTGCCAGTATCCTCTCTCTTGAAGAAGCTATTGGAAAATATTGAGGAGGTGGTTTTCTGATGAGGAGGTTGGTTTAGAATTGCCATGATTCTTTGTGACTGTTTTGTTATAAATTTAAGGTTTCCCATTTTTTCTAATTTGTCTGTTTCAGCTGTTTACTACATTGCCTGATGATACTCAACCTGGGCCTGATTTTTATGGACTACCATGGAAGCCTGTAGTTTTCACTGTTTTCTTTGGGATTGTATCCTTTCTCATTTTCTTTTGGAGAACTGTTGTTGTTGTGAGTAAATTGACTTACTTATACCTTAGCACATAAGCACAAGGATTATTTTATATAGTCACTGCCCCCCCCCTTTTTTTTTTCTTTTTCAGTTGCTAAAACACAAATTAGTGGTTTAAGTCAAACTAACCTTATAAAATAATTTAGTGTGGGTGCAGTTGGTAGAACTGGTAATTCTTACAGCCATCCTAACCAGTAGTTTCATATGTATCAGAAGTCTTAAAAGTGGGATAAAAGATGGGATAGGTTAGATAAATATCCTTTTATGTAGCATATATGTCTAGTAGTCTATCTTAAAGAAATAACTATGCTTTGAAGATTTTGGTAATGTTTTTCAATGGAACAGTGTATTAGATTGAAGACTTAGCACAACATAATTTATTTAGGGGTTATTGTATGTTTGATTAATGGAATAGTAGGCAGATTTATTTATTTCAAAGCTTTGAGGTACAGAAAATGCTCACAATTAAATGTGAAGTGGGGAAAAAAGCAGAAACTAAGATTTAAATGTTGATGAACTGTATGTTAATATAAACACATATAAACAGGGGGAAATGCTGCAAAGAAATACAGTAAAATGAGAAAAAGGAGATGAGATAATTTTTCCAGTCTTTTATATAAATTTTCCCAGATTTTATGATTTGATCATATGTTCAGAAAATACCTTTTTATTTGGAAGTATAGATTATGTGTTGTCCAAAAATCCATTAAATGTTTTGTTCATTAAGTTTTTTTTTCCTGAGCAGAATTAGTCTATGTCTGTGTATGTGTGTACATATATGTATAAGTGTGTGTGTGTGTGTGTATAGGCTTATACATACTTATGTTTGTACTGTAGGTTATTCTGTTTCATAGTTATTTAACATAATTGGAAGAAAATTATTTTAGGTAAATGGACTTTGCATATGAAAATCCTAACATTTAAAGAGGCCAAAAGCATTGGATACAAATCTTTTCAAAACTGAGTGTTCTTTTTTCTGATTTCTTAATTATTTCAGACATATCATTGTTAAGATAAGTTTCCTCTCCTTGTACAGTTGAGAGTAAAATCTCTTAAAAAGTATTCCCTTCTTAAATAGAAGAATCGTTTGCCTGGATTCCTGTGAGGAATTTTCTAATCTCATTGAACTTTGTCTCAGCTAAAAGGAAAAAGGAAATAGAAGGATAAAGAGAAGGGAAAAACATGAAACCATTTTATATTTCTCTCTCTTGTTTCTTTCATTTCAAGAACTGCGGTACCTGTTTCTCTTTTCACTAGGTTATGTGGGATCTGGTTCCTAACTTGTTGCTCCTCAGTTTCAGCATTTGACTTTGGAACTTTAGTCCCTACCTTAGATGACTGCTTTTATGCTACTTCCCATTTTCCTCTGTTGTCATTTTGAGTAAAAGGTTAGCAAGGCTATGACATTAAAGAAATGTTCATTTATTTCTGTGTTGGAGTTTTCTGAATGCAATTTCCTATTACGAAGATCCCATGGATGATCCATGGACACATCTGAGTATCCCATCACCATTAATAACATAAGTTTGAAAGGACAAGTAATATGCTAAGTTACAAAGAAATTTAGTGATGTTTTAAAAAAAATTCTGCTTAGGTTTTATTATCAGGCAGTTTATTGCTGTCTTTTGGAAATGATTGTTTTTGTCCTTTCCAGAATATGTTAATTGTCATTTCTCTTGTTGCTTGTGCATTTTCTTCTAGCAGTCTTCCCTTTCAGATTTCTTGCTATATATTTAGTGGTTTGCAGAAATAAGATGATGTAGCCTCTTAGTTTCTAAATTCAGCCAATAGCCAAATTTAAATTGGAGTTCTAAGATGTTTTCTGGTGAGTGAAAGTGGCATATCTTAGTACAAAGATTATGCCTTTAATATTGTTTCCTCAGATTCCTTTTGAATAGTCATTGTTTCTAGACTTTATCCTGGTTATTTAGAATTGTCAAGTAAATGATTTTGAAGACACACACACACACACACACACATATACACACACACATCTTTACTGTGAAATAAGGTACATATCTTAGTGTTTTTATGTCAGAGGCTATTTATGAAATCTCACTACCAATTAAATTTAAAAGGCTTGTTAACTTGTTAACTTTACTTATTTTTAATCCTATAAATTATTATCCTGAACCAGAATGTTATTAAATTCTCACTTGGTTATGATTCTGACTGTTGTTTTAGGAATGCTGTTTCTATTGAGCATATGTTTGACATCAAATTTAATCTTTTTTCTCTCTTCTAGGTAAAAGATAGAGAATATCAAGGTAAATTTTTAGGTTTCTTAAACTTGTAATAACCCTTTGTATTGGTGTTTGTTGTGTGTTTTATGTATGTTAGAAATAGATACAGTGACTTTTAATGTCTATTATCTTTTTTACCTCCTGAAAATTTTACTATTCCTAGGTTGCTAGCATGGATAATAGAGTAGATGATGATGGTTCCAACTCTGAGATAGGAGATAAAGAGGAGGAACAAATTGTGGATAGGGAGATGATGATAAGTTTTAATTTGGGGCAGATTAACTTTGAATATTGATGTAATGCAGATGTATTACATTTGAAGAGTATTTCTATGCTAATTATTTAATCATGCATTAAGTAATTGAGTAGATAATTTAAAGAATGGTAATGTGAATCAGTATGTTTTCATTTCTGTTTTTCTTTGCAAAGAATGAAATGATTCCATTTTCTGAAAAGAAAGTGTTTTGAGAAGGGAGGAATATCAAGCTACAACACTTTACTGTATTTCCCATCTGTGAAATAAGCTTAAATTGAAATATCATTTTGGATGGGAGGGGTACCTGTGATTGAACTCTGGGGCACTCTACTGAGCCACATCCCCAACCCCCTATATTTAGAGACCAAGTCTCACTTAGTTGCTTAGTGTCTCGCTCTTGTTGAGGCTGGCTTTGAACTTGGGATCCTTCTAGCTCAGCCTCCTGAGCCACTGGGATTACAGGTGTGCACCACTGCACCCAGCAAAATATCATTGTTCTTATATTTTTCTTAAATTTTAATAATTTTTATACTCTTATTGCTAATAAGCATAGATTGCTTTTTAAAAGCATAATAGTTATGCTAAGAAGTATTTCCTCATAGTACCATATAACATGTCTTTGCTTTTAGTAGATTGAGTAATTGAATTTCATTTAGTGATTGTAATAATCTTGTGTATTTCCCCCTTTTAGTCATTGAACAGCAAATTTCCAAAAAGATGAACAATTTCATGAAAGAAAATGAAGAACTAATGCAGAAATTGTCAAATTATGAACAGAAGGTATAATATTTTTTTTTGTTTCTTTCTCCCTTGGTTCTAGCATGAATCATTTCTACCTGTTTTAATTTTAAAATCGTATTTTAAAATTTTTGTTTCATTATTTCCTACAAATCATCCAAATTCTAAACAGTCATATG
>NW_027552340.1:0-265227 GCF_045843805.1 Urocitellus parryii
CACTCTCCGCTCTCCCTCGTATCCTCTCCTCGCTCCTTCTACCTACCCTCCCTCTCCCTCTTACCTCTCCCCTCTCTCTCTTACTCTCCCTCTCTCCTCTTACTCTCCCTATCCCTCTTACTCTCCCTCTCCCTCTTACTCTCCCTCTCCCTCTTCCTCTCCCTCTCTTCTCCTCCCTCTCCTCTTACTCTCCCTCTCCCTCTTACTCTCCCTCTCCCTCTTACTCTCCCTCTCCCTCTTACTCTCCCTCTCCCTCTTACTCTCCCTCTCCCTCTTACTCTCCCTCTCCCTCTTACTCTCCCTCACCTCTTACTCTCCCTCTCCCTCTTACTCTCCCTCTCTCTCTTACTCTCCCTCTCCCTCTCCCTCTTACTCTCCCTCTCCTCTTACTCTCCTCTCCCTCTTACTCTCCCTCTCTCTCTTACTCTCCCTCTCTCTCTTACTCTCCCTCTCTCTCTTACTCTCCCCTCTCCCTCTTACTCCCTCTCCCTCTTACTCTCCCTCTCTCTTACTCTCCCTCTCCCTCTTACTCTCCTTCTCCCTCTTACTCTCCCTCTCCCTCTTACTCCCTATCCCTGTTACTCTCCCTCTCTCTCTCACTCTCCCTCTCCCTCTTACTCTCCGTCTCTCTCTTACTCTCCCTCTCTCTCTTACTCTCCCTCAACCTCTTACTCTCCCTCTCCTCTTACTCTCCATCTCTCTCTTACTCTCCCACTCCCTCTTACTCTCCCTCTCCCTCTTACTCTTCCTCTCCCTCTTACTCTCCCTCTCCCTCTTACTCTCCCTCTCTCTCTTACTCTCCCTCTCCGTCTTACTCTCCCTCTCCCTCTTACTCTCCCTCTCCCTCTTACTCTCCCTCTCCTCTTACTCTCCCTCTCCCTCTTACTCTCCCTCTCTCTTACTCTCCCTCTCCCTCTTACTCTCCCTCTCCCTCTTACTCTCCCTCTCCCTCTTACTCTCCCTCTCCCTCTTACTCTCCCTCTCCCTCTTACTCTCCCTCTCCCTCTTACTCTCCCTCTCTCTTACTCTCCCTCTCCCTCTTACTTTCCCTCTCCCTCTTACTCTCCCTCTCTCTCTTACTCTCCCTCTCCCTCTTACTCTCCCTCTCTCTCTTACTCTCCCTCTCTTTACTCTCCCTCAACCTCTTACTCTCTCTCTCTTACTCTCCCTCTCCCTCTTACTCTCCCTCTCCCTCTTACTCTCCCTCTCTCTCTTACTCTCCCTCTCCTCTTACTCTCCCTCTCCTCTTACTCTCCCTCTCTCTCTTACTCTCCCTCTATCTTACTCTCCCTCTCTCTCTTGCTCTCCCTCTCCCTCTGGCTCTCCCTCTCTCTCTTACTCTCCCTCTCCCTCTTACTCTCCCTCTCCCTCTTACTCTCCCTCTCCCTCTTACTCTCCCTCTCCCTCTTACTCTCCCTCTCTCTATTACTCTCCATCTCTCTCTTACTCTCCCTCTCTCTCTTACTCTCCCTCTCCCTCTTACTCTCCCTCTCTCTCTTACTCTCCCTCTCTCTCTTACTCTCCCTCAACCTCTTACTCTCTCTCTCTCTCTCTTACTCTCCCTCTCCCTCTTACTCTCCCTTTCCCTCTTACTCTCCCTCTCCCTCTTACTCTCCCTCTCTCTCTTACTCTCCCACTCTCTCTTACTCTCCCTCTCCCTCTTACTCTCCCTCTCTCTCTTACTCTCCCTCTATCTTACTCTCCCTCTCTCTCTTGCTCTCCCTCTCCCTCTTGCTCTCCCTCTCTCTCTTACTCTCCCTCTCCCTCTTACTCTCCCTCCCTCTTACTCTCCCTCTCCCTCTTACTCTCCCTCTCTCTATTACTCTCCATCTCTCTCTTACTCTCCCTCTCTCTCTTACTCTCCCTCTCCCTCTTACTCTCCCTCTCTCTCTTACTCTCCCTCTCTCTCTTACTCTCCCTCAACCTCTTACTCTCTCTCTCTCTCTCTTACTCTCCCTCTCCCTCTTACTCTCCCTTTCCCTCTTACTCTCCCTCTCTCTCTTACTCTCCCTCTCCCTCTTACTCTCCCTCTCCCTCTTACTCCCTCTCCCTCTTACTCTCCCTCTCTCTCTTACTCTCCCTCTCCCTCTTTCTCTCCTCTCCCTCTTACTCTCCCTCTCCCTCTTACTCTCCCTCTCTCTTACTCTCCCTCTCCCTCTTACTCTCCC
Source organism: Urocitellus parryii (assembly GCF_045843805.1). Taxonomy (NCBI): domain Eukaryota; kingdom Metazoa; phylum Chordata; class Mammalia; order Rodentia; family Sciuridae; genus Urocitellus; species Urocitellus parryii. Next base: position 2,169 of record NW_027552340.1, read on the forward strand.
TCTTCCCTCTTACTCTCCCTCTCCCTCTTACTCTCCCTCTCCCTCTTACTCTCCCTCTCTCTCTTACTCTCCCTCTCCCTCTCTCTCTTACTCTCCCTCTCCCTCTTACTCTCCCTCTCCCTCTTACTCTCCCTCTCTCTCTTACTCTCCCTCTCCCTCTTACTCTCCCTCTCCCTCTTACTCTCCCTATCCCTCTTACTCTCCCTCTCCCTCTTACTCTCCCTCTCCCTCTTACTCTCCCTCTCCCTCTTACTCTCCCTCAACCTCTTACTCTCCCTCTCCCTCTTACTCTCCCTCTCTCTCTTACTCTCCCTCTCCCTCTTACTCTCCCTCTCCCTCTTACTCTCCCTCTCCCTCTTACTCTCCCTCTCTCTCTTACTCTCCCTCTCTCTCTTACTCTCCCTCTCCCTCTTACTCTCCCTCTCCCTCTTACTCTCCCTCTCTCTTACTCTCCCTCTCCCTCTTACTCTCCTTCTCCCTCTTACTCTCCCTCTCCCTCTTACTCCCTATCCCTGTTACTCTCCCTCTCTCTCTCACTCTCCCTCTCCCTCTTACTCTCCGTCTCTCTCTTACTCTCCCTCTCTCTCTTACTCTCCCTCAACCTCTTACTCTCCCTCTCCCTCTTACTCTCCGTCTCTCTCTTACTCTCCCACTCCCTCTTACTCTCCCCTCTCCCTCTTACTCTTCCTCTCCCTCTTACTCTCCCTCTCCCTCTTACTCTCCCTCTCTCTCTTACTCTCCCTCTCCGTCTTACTCTCCCTCTCCCTCTTACTCTCCCTCTCCCTCTTACTCTCCCTCTCCCTCTTACTCTCCCTCTCCCTCTTACTCTCCCTCTCTCTTACTCTCCCTCTCCCTCTTACTCTCCCTCTCCCTCTTACTCTCCCTCTCCCTCTTACTCTCCCTCTCCCTCTTACTCTCCCTCTCCCTCTTACTCTCCCTCTCCCTCTTACTCTCCCTCTCTCTTACTCTCCCTCTCCCTCTTACTTTCCCTCTCCCTCTTACTCTCCCTCTCTCTCTTACTCTCCCTCTCCCTCTTACTCTCCCTCTCTCTCTTACTCTCCCTCTCTTACTCTCCCTCAACCTCTTACTCTCTCTCTCTCTTACTCTCCCTCTCCCTCTTACTCTCCCTCTCCCTCTTACTCTCCCCTCTCTCTCTTACTCTCCCTCTCCCTCTTACTCTCCCTCTCCCTCTTACTCTCCCTCTCTCTCTTACTCTCCCTCTATCTTACTCTCCCTCTCTCTCTTGCTCTCCCTCTCCCTCTTGCTCTCCCTCTCTCTCTTACTCTCCCTCTCCCTCTTACTCTCCCTCTCCCTCTTACTCTCCCTCTCCCTCTTACTCTCCCTCTCCCTCTTACTCTCCCTCTCTCTATTACTCTCCATCTCTCTCTTACTCTCCCTCTCTCTCTTACTCTCCCTCTCCCTCTTACTCTCCCTCTCTCTCTTACTCTCCCTCTCTCTCTTACTCTCCCTCAACCTCTTACTCTCTCTCTCTCTCTCTTACTCTCCCTCTCCCTCTTACTCTCCCTTTCCCTCTTACTCTCCCTCTCCCTCTTACTCTCCCTCTCTCTCTTACTCTCCCACTCTCTCTTACTCTCCCTCTCCCTCTTACTCTCCCTCTCTCTCTTACTCTCCCTCTATCTTACTCTCCCTCTCTCTCTTGCTCTCCCTCTCCCTCTTGCTCTCCCTCTCTCTCTTACTCTCCCTCTCCCTCTTACTCTCCCTCTCCCTCTTACTCTCCCTCTCCCTCTTACTCTCCCTCTCTCTATTACTCTCCATCTCTCTCTTACTCTCCCTCTCTCCTCTTACTCTCCCTCTCCCTCTTACTCTCCCTCTCTCTCTTACTCTCCCTCTCTCTCTTACTCTCCCTCAACCTCTTACTCTCTCTCTCTCTCTCTTACTCTCCCTCTCCCTCTTACTCTCCCTTTCCCTCTTACTCTCCCTCTCTCTCTTACTCTCCCTCTCCCTCTTACTCTCCCTCTCCCTCTTACTCCCTCTCCCTCTTACTCTCCCTCTCTCTCTTACTCTCCCTCTCCCTCTTACTCTCCCTCTCCCTCTTACTCTCCCTCTCCCTCTTACTCTCCCTCTCTCTTACTCTCCCTCTCCCTCTTACTCTCCCTCTCCCTCTTACTCTCCCTCTCCCTCTTACTCTCCCTCTCCCTCTTACTCTCCCTCTCTCTCTTACTCTCCCTCTCCCTCTCTCTCTTACTCTCCCTCTCCCTCTCTTACTCTCCCTCTCCCTCTTACTCTCCCTCTCTCTCTTACTCTCCCTCTCCCTCTTACTCTCCCTCTCTCTCTTACTCTCCCTCTCCCTCTTACTCTCCCTCTCCCTCTTACTCTCCCTCTCTCTCTTACTCTCCCTCTCCCTCTTACTCTCCCTCTCCCTCTTACTCTCCCTCTCCCTCTTACTCTCCCTCTCCCTCTTACTCTCCCTCTCTCTCTTAGTCTCCCTCTCCCTCTTACTCTCCCTCTCTCTTACTCTCCCTCTCCCTCTTACTCTCCCTCTCCCTCTTACTCTCCCTCTCCCTCTTACTCTCCCTCTCCCTCTTACTCTCCCTCTCTCTCTCACTCTCCCTCTCCCTCTCTCTCTTACTCTCCCTTTCCCTCTTACTCTCCCTCTCCCTCTTACTCTCCCTCTCTCTCTTACTCTCCCTCTCCCTCTTACTCTCCCTCTCTCTCTTACTCTCCCTCTCCCTCTTACTCTCCCTATCCCTCTTACTCTCCCTCTCCCTCTTACTCTCCCTCTCCCTCTTACTCTCCCTCTCTCTCTTACTCTCCCTCTCCCTCTTACTCTCCCTCTCCCTCTTACTCTCCCTCTCCCTCTTACTCTCCCTCTCCCTCTTACTCTCCCTCTCCCTCTTACTCTCCCTCAACCTCTTACTCTCCCTCTCCCTCTTACTCTCCCTCTCTCTCTTACTCTCCCTCTCCCTCTTACTCTCCCTCTCCCTCTTACTCTACCTCTCCCTCTTACTCTCCCTCTCTCTCTTACTCTCCCTCTCTCTCTTACTCTCCCTCTCTCTCTTACTCTCCCTCTCCCTCTTACTCTCCCTCTCCCTCTTACTCTCCCTCTCTCTTACTCTCCCTCTCCCTCTTACTCTCCTTCTCCCTCTTACTCTCCCTCTCCCTCTTACTCCCTATCCCTGTTACTCTCCCTCTCTCTCTCACTCTCCCTCTCCCTCTTACTCTCCGTCTCTCTCTTACTCTCCCTCTCTCTCTTACTCTCCCTCAACCTCTTACTCTCCCTCTCCCTCTTACTCTCCGTCTCTCTCTTACTCTCCCACTCCCTCTTACTCTCCCTCTCCCTCTTACTCTTCCTCTCCCTCTTACTCTCCCTCTCCCTCTTACTCTCCCTCTCTCTCTCTTACTCTCCCTCTCCGTCTTACTCTCCCCTCTCCCTCTTACTCTCCCTCTCCCTCTTACTCTCCCTCTCCCTCTTACTCTCCCTCTCCCTCTTACTCTCCCTCTCTCTTACTCTCCCTCTCCCTCTTACTCTCCCTCTCCCTCTTACTCTCCCTCTCCCTCTTACTCTTCCTCTCCCTCTTACTCTCCCTCTCCCTCTTACTCTCCCTCTCTCTTACTCTCCCTCTCCCTCTTACTTTCCCTCTCCCTCTTACTCTCCCTCTCTCTCTTACTCTCCCTCTCCCTCTTACTCTCCCTCTCTCTCTTACTCTCTCTCTCTTACTCTCCCTCAACCTCTTACTCTCTCTCTCTCTTACTCTCCCTCTCCCTCTTACTCTCCCTCTCCCTCTTACTCTCCCTCTCTCTCTTACTCTCCCTCTCCCTCTTACTCTCCCTCTCTCTCTTACTCTCCCTCTCTCTCTTACTCTCCCTCTCCCTCTTACTCTCCCTCTCTCTCTTACTCTCCCTCTCCCTCTTACTCTCCCTCTCCCTCTTACTCTCCCTCTCTCTCTTACTCTCCCTCTCCCTCTTACTCTCCCTCTCCCTCTCTCTCTTACTCTCCCTCTCCCTCTTACTCTCCCTCTCCCTCTTACTCTCCCTCTCCCTCTTACTCTCCCTCTCTCTCTTACTCTCCCTCTCTCTCTTACTCTCCCTCTCCTCTTACTCTCCCTCTCTCTCTTACTCTCCCTCTCCCTCTTACTCTCCTCTCTCTCTTACTCTCCCTCTCCCTCTTTTCTCCCTCTCTTCTTACTCTCCCTCTCTCTCTTACTCTCCCTCTCCCTCTTACTCTCCCTCTCCCTCTTACTATCCCTCTCTCTCTTACTCTTCCTCTCTCTCTTACTCTCCCTCTCTCTCTTACTCTCCCTCTCCCTCTTCCTCTCCCTCTCTCTCTTACTCTCCTTCCCTCTTACTCTCCCTCTCCCTCTTACTCTCCCTCTCCCTCTTACTCTCCCTCTCTCTCTTACTCTCCCTCTCCCTCTTACTCTCCCTCAACCTCTTACTCTCCCTCTCACTCTTACTCTCCCTCTCTCTCTTACTCTCCCTCTCTCTCTTACTCTCCCTCTCTCTGTTACTCTCCCTCTCTCTCTTACTCTCCCTCAACCTCTTACTCTCCCTCTCCCTCTTACTCTCCCTCTCTCTCTTACTCTCAATCTCCCTCTTACTCTCCCTCTCCCTCTTACTCTCCCTCTCTCTCTTACTCTCCCTCTCCCTATTACTCTCCCTCTCTCTCTTACTCTCCCTCAACCTCTTACTCTCCCTCTCCCTCTTACTCTCCCTCTCTCTCTTACTCTCCCTCTCCCTCTTACTGTCCCTCTCCCTCTTACTCTCCCTCTCCCTCTTACTCTCCCTCTCCCTCTTACTCTCCCTCTCTCTCTTACTCTCCCTCTCTCTCTTACTCTCCCTCTCCCTCTTACTCTCCCTCTCCCTCTTACTCTCCCTCTCCCTCTCCCTCTTACTCTCCCTCTCCCGCTTACTCTTCCTCTCCCTCTTACTCTCCCTCTCCCTCTTACTCTCCCTCTCCCTCTTACTCTCCCTCTCCCTCCCCTCTCCCTCTTACTCTCCTCTCTCTCATACTCTCCTCTCTTCTTACACTCCACCTCTTACTCTCCTCTCTCTCTTACTCTCCCTCTCCCTCTTCCTCTCCCTCTCCTCTTACTCTCCCTCTCTCTCTTACTCTCCCTCTCCCTCTTACTCTCCCTCTCTCTCTTACTCTCCCTCTCTCTCTTACTCTCCCTCTCCCTCTTACTCTCCCTCTCTCTCTTACTCTCCCTCTCTCTCTTACTCTCCCTCTCCCTCTTACTCTCCCTCTCCCTCTTACTCTCCCTCTCCCTCTTACTCTCCCTCTCCCTCTTACTCTCCCTCTCTCTCTTACTCTCCCTCTCTCTCTTACTCTCCCTCTCCCTCTTACTCTCCCTCTCTCTCTTACTCTCCCTCTCCCTCTTACTCTCCCTCTCTCTCTTACTCTCCCTCTCCCTCTTTCTCTCCCTCTCTTCTTACTCTCCCTCTCTCTCTTACTCTCCCTCTCCCTCTTACTCTCCCTCTCCCTCTTACTCTCCCTCTCTCTCTTACTCTTCCTCTCTCTCTTACTCTCCCTCTCTCTCTTACTCTCCCTCTCCCTCTTCCTCTCCCTCTCTCTCTTACTCTCCTCTCCCTCTTACTCTCCCTCATCCTCTTCTCTCCCCCACTTCTCTCCCCCCCCCCATTCAACTGGCTGCTATGGTCCTGCTAATAAAATCTCAGACAGGTTAAAAAAAAAAGAAAGAAAAGGAGAAACAGAGGTGCCATGAGGGTAGGCCCAGTCTAGGTCCAAAATCATCTTGAACTATTACCAAAAAACTGAAAATCATCTCTGTTTTATAGAAGTAGCAGTGGTATCTTCCAAGGCAAAACAGAGTCCAATGCTGTACAAACATGTGAGAACTGAGAAGTTTTATTAGAAGTACAGATAATCTGCCAAGCGTTAAGTACTCAAGCTGTGATGTTTAGGCATGGGGTGTCAACAGTTAGTTGTTTCTGAAGGAAAGGACAGATCTGGTTACTCATCAAGTTGGTTAAGAAGAGATGGACAGAGATTCTACAGATACACCTGAGCATATCAAACATTGTGCACTTATTTGTTGAAATGCTGTCTTTCACTCTTTCTGGCTTTTGGGGATCACTACTTAGTTGACATTTGAGAGAACTGTTTTCTAAACAACTCCTTGTTCCTCAAAGAGCAGATGATAAGGAACAATTCTAGTCCTTTTATGAATCATAATTAAATAATTTGATGTTCACTGAGAAAGAATCATCTCCATCTATAAGACTGCCTAATGCAAACAAAGAATTAAGCTTTCTAACAAACTATGCAGGTAGCTTATTGTTAGCACCCGAAAGGCAAAGATAAGTGTGTAGTAGCTACGGACTGAGAATATCTACCAATCTAAAAGAATTTGGGGGAGAAAGTTTTACTAGAAACTACTGGATACAGCTTGGGGTCATGTTCTTTGGTCTCCTGCATCCCTCTCTCCGTGTCTCTAAGGAAGAATTCCCTGGCAGCAAGCATCATTACTTTTTGCTTTTGAGCTTCACAACTTGAGGATTTGCCCCTCTCCTGCTAAGTCAAACATCTGCCTATTGCCAAGGGTGAACTTTCCTGAACTCCCTGGTCCTGAGAGCTGAGAGACAGAAACTAGAGCACTCAGACTGCTGAAACAAGTCACATGGGGAGGGTCATCAGGTAATATGCAGAAAATATAAATGCATTTTTCTTTTTTTAACATTTTTTAATTTTTATTTTTTAGTTGTAGTGGAACACAATACCTTTATTTTACTTATTTATTTTTATGTGGTGCTGAGGATAGAACCCAGCGCCTCGCACGTGCTGGTTGAGCACTCTATCGCTAAGTCACAACCCCAGCCCCAAATGCATTTTTCTTTAAATCTAGTCATCCATAAACAGATGGAAGAACAAGGAAACAACCTCCAAGGCTTTCACGATTAATTCAATTATCCAACTCTGGTTCTCGACCTCCACTCTGGCATTCTGCTGCCTCAAGGCATAGACAGACTCCGTTTCCTCTAGTGTCCTCTCCATTTGGCCCTTTCTCCTTTCCCGCTCCAAATCACTTTCCAGGTATCTGATTTGCCTTTCGTACTCCTCTCTTATCTGTGCTTTCTCTCTCTCCAACTCTGCTCTGTACCGTTCTTGGACTGCTAGGACTTGATGCTGAATTTCCTCCTCAGCCCTCTGGTACATCTTATTGGTGAAGTATCTTCCCCCATTCTCCCTCACCACCTGCTGGACCAGGGTCATCAGCTCCACCCTCTGTGCCTCCTGCTCGGTCCTGTCGCCTTGTTGTTGAATGCACAGTAGCGATGATGGAACTTGGCCACCAGCTCTTGAATGCCTTCCGGATCTTGCCTTAAGTAGTCCTGGAAATCGGTGCTGTCCAAGTCATCTTTCCTAGTGAACAAGAGAATCATGAAACTTCTAGCACTGTCTCCAAACATTTGCAGGATCTTCCTTGTGGCCTTTTGCTCTTCCACAGTGTAACGGCCTAACGGGACCACCAGGACCAGAACATGAGGCCCTGGGGAGGTCAGGAGGACACAGCGAGCAATCTCCTTCTGAGTGTCAGCATCCTGTACCTCGGTGTCAAAAATGCCAGGAGTGTCAACAACGACGAGTTCACTTCCCTTCCACACACTGCACTTTTTCTCACAGGACTTAGTAACGGATTTTGCTGAAATGCCAGATTTAAATGCTTTCTCTCCAAGGATGCTGTTCCCTGTGGCACTTTTTCCTACTCCAGTTTTACCAATTAATACAATTCTCAATTGGGAAATTCTGTGATCTTGGTGTCGGGGCCCTGGGACATCAAGGAAATAGACACAGAGTTAGAATCTACCTCCGACAGCTTCCCATGCTCTCTCTGTTACAGGCTGTGGGCTTCTCCCCTGAGGCCAACCTGTCCCCACAGGGTCTACAGAGAGCCTTCTGGGCCGTTTCCATCCTGGACAACTGGCACATCCCTTGATCTCCCATTTTCACTCTCTTTTCAGGATTCCCTTGAGCTCCTTACTGTGACTACATGTGGCTTCCCAGCCCATAGAGGAAGATAAATGGTTTCAGAAGAGAACTATGAACTGCTGCTGAGAGCTATCCCAGCAAAGTAATTTAGGAAAGCACACAAAACTTGGTTTTGGAGGTTCTGCAGTGGGAGATTGATTTCCCAATTTATATTCCAAATGAAGCTCCCAGTACGGAGCCAGTAGCAGGTTACACAACTCATCACTATTTTATGGCAAAGTTTCCTATGTTTGAGATCCAGAATTGGGAGAAGAAAGAAATATATTTCCAAATTTCTATGTCTGAGAACACAGGGTAAAGGAAGGCAAAAGTTATCTAAGGAAAAATGTGGGTGGACATTCACATTGTTATTTAGTTAGCATCAGGGAGGAAGTCACCCTCCTTGGAATCTCCTGGGAGCACTGGCCTGCTGGCCATGGGCAAGGGGAGCAGGAAAATCACGGCAGGTAGAATGGAAGGGCACCAGCGCCCAGCTCCCACACCGCCCCAGTCTGCCAGTGTTGACAGTGTATGAATGGCAATCCATGGGCCGATTGCCCCACGTCATTCCCATCCCTGTGTGCACGCCTGTTTGGGATATGGATTTGCAGCTCCTCCCACTAAAAAGCAACTGATGAATCAAGATGGTCTAAGTGACATGCTTTGGACAATGCCACAATGGAATGCATAATTCAAGCAGAGACTCCCAAAGTGCTCCTGTACTGTGGTTCACCTTCTCTGTGCTCTTCCTGCAACTGCTGTGTGAAGACACCTGGACCGGCCTACTTGAAGACACCTTGGCCTGCCCGAGAGCTTGTTAACCACACACAGGTCCATGAAGCTATCAAGGCCGAGACCCAGAAGCTGGCTCAGACCCAAGAACTGTCCGCCTGACCTTCAGAACCAACTAAATAGTTGGTGTTTTAAGCTACTAAATTGTGGGCTAGGTTGATAAATCAGTTCAACTGACATAATCAATTACTATGGGTAAAAGAGTTAAGGGGGGTTTGTGATGTGCTGAGTCAGCCTGTTGACTTTGTTGGTCGTAGGGGACCCCAGCAACAGGCAAATCAGGGGCCTGGATGAAGGACTGATTACTCCCACATTTCTCCTTCTCAATCCCCCTCCAGGCTGAGGAAAGGAGCAGAAGAGCAACAGAGAGGCCTCGCCAGCTGTTGTGCGGTGTCTGTGCTGTGGGAAGCAGGGAGTAAGAAGTGGTGCTGAGCCCTGGATCTATGGGGGCCCCTTTCAGTTTCTCCCCGAAGTAGCTGTTATGGCCATCTCGGGAGGAAATGGAGAGGGTGGAGGGAAGGAAAAGATCTGGGTCAATGGAGAGAAATGAGGAGCAAGGCTGGGGACGTTGCTCTCCTGTTGAAGTGGGGACTGGCCATCAGAACCAGAGGGGTCCCCACCGCCCAGCCCTCTTCCCAGCGGCCAGGCCTGGGGCCCTGCGCACATCTCACCATAGCTGGTCCCTGGTTTGCTAGGGTAGAAATCCACATCATGGTACTGGGCTGCCATTATGGTTTGGATTCCTGTAGATAAAAGAAGAAAATCGCACAGTGTGGGGAAGGCAGAGGGACTGCAGCGTCTGATCTGGCTGTCAGTGTTTTCTCCTGCTGTAAACCTCTCCTCTGAGGGCTCCTGCCTCATTTCCAAAACCTCACCTCAACCCTCTGCTCTCAGTTTCACTTCTAGGTCGTTCTATCACCCCCCACACCCACAACACACACACACACACACACACACACACCCCTCAGCGCTTCCTGGGTGCTGGCTCCAGCCTGGCCCCTCTCTCCCTGGTGGGCTACCCTGTGGGCCTCTCACAGCCTCTGCAGGCTACAGACCCCCTGCTGCGTGTTCCAAACCTCCACCCTGCACTTTGGCCTCATTTGGCTGTTCCATGGGCTTCTCAGACAGAAGCTGGCCAAAAGGGAGCCCGGGTCCTCCACCTCCCACAGGATTCCTCTTCAGCCAGGGGCTCCCGCCAGACCCAGGGTCGAGTCCTACTCTTCTTTCCTCACCTGCATCCGCCCGCCCCGCATCCTGTTGATTCTGGCCCCAGATCTCAGAACTATTCCTGTCTCCCTGCTCCTCCTCTGCCACTGGTTTGCACGTATCACTTTCCTGACTGATCACCTTGTCTTCCTTCCCTTTCCAATTCCACCAGCTTTTAAAACTAAAATTTTACTTTTTTCTTTTCTTGCTTAAATCCCCGAGTTGCTGCCTACTGCCTTTAGAAAGCAGTTTAGATCCTCAGAATGACCCGGAAAGCCCTGCGTGATAACTTCCTTCTCTCATAGCTTTAGCCACAGCGGCTCCTTCAACGTCCCAGAACCCTCTGGATTCCTTCCAACTTTTAGCCCTTTGCAGACTTTTTTTCTCCCAATTCAGACCAGTGCCCAGCTCATTCCTGCGGAGCCCTCAGGCCTCAGAGGTCTTCCACACCTCACCCAGCGCCATGGCTGACCACAGGCCAGCGCTGGTGAGCTCCCTGGCTGTGGGCTCTAACTGTACTCCAGGGCCTTCTCATGTCAGAAGAGGAAGCTATTTGTAGGATGTTCTACTGCCCCCCCCATAAGCTTTGTGATGGGAAGACCATATGTCACCCCCCTTTTCTCTGGGGACAAGCATAATACTGGACAAAGGGTGGTTCTCAATAAATGTTTGCTAAATAAATGAATTGATCAATGATCCCTCAGCTTCTGGCCCCTCTCTGATCATTATATCCAACCCATGTCTACTCTGTAGAAATGACAATTCCTTCCTTGATGGTCAGCTCTTGGTGGCATAGAAGCTTGGTGTTCTTCTTTAAATGTTATCCTTCACTGCTACCTCTGAACATTTTGAAAAACTGTCACAGGTGCAGACTTGAGCCAGGACAGTTTGAAAATGCTCTTGTTAAGGACAAGGTCACCAGGCAGGGAGCCATAGATTATAGATTTGAAACAGAAAGTCAAGCACTTCTTTTTAAAAAAGGAAAAAGGGGGTAAGTATTTCTTTATTCTTTAGGAATAGAGAGGAAACAGCTTCCTGTAAACCTGGAAGCGAATTCATAGAACTTTTAAAACTAAGCTGAAACCACAGAGTTGATTTTGGTGATTGGTATTAGGAGTGGATATAGGAGGCCAGCATTAGGAAAACAGAGGGTTTCTGGCTGTTTGTGTTTTGTTTTGGGTACCGGGGTTCAACTCAGGGCCTAGAGGCACTTAACCACTAAGCCACAGCCTTTTTTAAAATTTTTGTATTTTATTTCAAGGCAGCATCTCACTGAGTTGCCGAGGCTGGCTTTGAACTCCTGATCTTCCTGTCTCAAGCCTCCCAATTGGCTTCTCCACATTTGGGATTATAGGTGTGTGCCACCACATCTGGCCTGGGTGTTTCTTAAGGTCCTGCTTTCCACACATGGGCTCTCTAATGCTGCTCTACTGACCCTAATCTAAATGCAAAACTAGGGGAAAGTGCTTTTGTGAGTCTGATGTTGGGTAGCTAAGTTCTCCTACTCTGCCTAAAGAATAAACACCCATCAGTCCCAGCTTCTCCTGAACTGCGAGTCACACAGGAAAGCATACCCCTTCTCCCCGCTCCTAGGGAGAGCTCATTTCTGGCTGAGCACAGGAAGGGACTGTCTCTGAGGCAGCAGGTCCCTAGCAGGCAGCTCTGAGCAGACAGTTAGTGGGGTCACAAGGCCTCCGACTACACAGCCTCTGATCCTGACCTGGGGGTCAGTTCTGGGGAGCTGCACACCAAGCTGTGCGCTTTACAGGTATCAATGTTCTTCCCACCAGCCCCTCAGGGCTAATTGGGTCCACTCACCCGACTCTAACCCTGGAACAGCCAAGTTTATTCCTAAATTCTACAACCAGGGCAGGAATAATTTATTTGTAAGACAAGTATCCTCTAAACAGTAACCCCTGAAAAAGACATCAATTTGTAAGGCTCAGCCTTCAAAACAGATTACAACCTCAAATCAGCAAAGACAGGAAACAGGAGCCAACAGGAAACATATTCTGAAAACAAGTTTGCCAAGTGGTTTAGGAAAAAGAGCCAATAGAGAGGTCCCCTCCCCACCAAATTTAACATTTTCTTTCCCAAAACAGACCCGCATTCCCTTACCTGGAAAACCTGGGTCTTGTACCCTTTTCTGAATTTGCAGGCAATGCTAAGCCAGGATATTGAGGAGGAGGAGGAGGAGGAGCAGAAAGGAAGTGAGGGGAGGAGCTATCTAAACTTGCTTGTGCAAGGGACCTGCACACCTTATTCCTCAATTGCACCAACAGAATTTTCTGTAATGATGGGATTGTCCTGTGTTGTCCAGTCCAGAAACCATGAGCCACATCTAGGTACTGAGTACTTAAAATGTGAAAAGTTGTGATTCGAGGTCTGAACTTGAAATTTTGTTCAACTTTCATTTTCATTAATTTCAATAGTCACATATGCCTAGTGGCTATATGCTGAACCTCACAAAGACTCTGCATGGGTCATGTTGTACAATTCTGGAAAAATCTAGATCAAAACCAGAGAGTTGCTAGTTATTCTGAAGGACCCCTGGGTCCCTGGATCTGCTGTTCAGAAAAGCAGGCCTCCAAGCCAGCATTTGCTCCTAGTACCTCAGTCCTAAGCACTGATGTGAGAGAAGGAACAAAATCCTGTTTTCAGCCAGGCATGGTGGTGCACCTCTGTAATCCTAGCTACTCAGGAGGCTGAGGCAGGAGGGTTGCAAGTTCAAGGCCAGCTTCCAAAACTTAGCAAAGCCCTAAGCAACTTAGTAAGACCCTGTCTCAAAATATAAAAGAGCTGGGGATGTGGCTAAGTGGTTAAGCACCCCTTGGTTCAATCCGAGTACCAAAAAAATTATAAATATCTATATCTTTTTCCATCCTTTTACTTTTCTTTTATGTTGTCTTTATATTTAGAGTGGGTTCCTTGTAGGCAGCACATAGTTGAGTCTTCTTTTAACTTGGGCAATTAGAACTTTTTTTTTTTTCATACCAGGGATTGAACCCAGGGGTGCTGAGTCACTGAGCACATCCCCAGCCCTTTTTATATTTTACTTAGAGACAGGGTCTTGCTAAGTTGCTCAGGGCCTCACTAAGTTGCTGAGGCTGGCTTTGAACTTAGGATGCTCTTGCCTCAGCCTCCTGAGCCGCTGGGATTACAGGCGTGTGCCACCACACCTGGCATAATTATCACATACTTTATGTGATTCGTGATAAATCTGTCATTTTACTATTTATTTTCTATTTGTCCAATGTAGTCTTTGTTCCCTTTTTCCTATTTTTTTTCATTATTTTGGATCGAATTTGTATGATTTCATTTTTATTTCTTTTTGCTGGCTTGTTAGCTACAAGTCTTTGTTTTGTTCTCTTCTCGGCGGGGGCTTTGGGGTTTAACTCCCCAAGTCCACCTTTGAGCACTATCAAACCTCTTCATGTATGTAGGAGTAAAGGAGAGCCCTTTCTTCAGTGACTTTGATTGTCTAGTTTCTCTGGAGAAGTGCTGAACTGGGGACCTCTGTGGGTAATTTTGGAGTCTTATTCATCTGCTGGCGCAGAATAATCGAGAAACCACACGTGTTGGGACACAGGCACTGCTTGCCATAGCCATCCACAGTCCCCCAGCTGTGGGTCTCCCAGACCCTCCTCTCCCCTCTTTTCACCAGGCCCCAGGATGTGGCCCCTCAGGGATTCAGACAATGAAAACAGAATCTTCTATTTCCCTGGAATCTGGCAGGTATTTTAAAAACTCCCTGTTGAGGAACACCGCCCCCGCTCAAAGGAGTTCAAGTTTGTTTTTCAACGATTTCTTCACAATTTGATGTCTTTCTTTGGAACCCATACTTTCCTTCTTCACACATATGTGAATATCTGCACCACTTTATGAGAAATTATATGCCAAACAGACCAGAGACGGTTTTCACAGCTCTTCCCCAGAAGGTCAGTGGTTTCAACTGATGTCAGTCCCTTTCTAGAACCTTCTCACGGTGCAAGGCTGAGGCTGCTGTGCAGGAAAACACCACCCCGTGCCCCACCACAGCCACTTCCTGTCTCATCTCCTTCACACACAGTTGTGGCCACCTCACAGGACAGAAAGTTGGGGTGCAGGGGCCACACCACGTATGCAGCATGGTGGTCAGAACAGACTGGAGACAAATACTGTGAGAGGGAAATTTAATCCCAGGGAGGTCTTGGAATTCTGAACTGGGCTCAGCATCCGTCTGGGGTGACACTTTGGGCTGATCTTAGCCACAGGGAAAAGGTTATGTCTCCCACAGGAGAGGAGACCTAGTCACGGACACCTGCTGTTCTGTCTTGCACCGAGTGGAACGACTGTACAATAAGGGGTACCAGCTGTATTTTATTTAGAATCCTGAGAATGGAGCTTTTTAAAGCCTCAATTGCTTTTAGAAAATGTAGCAGGTTTATTATCAAACTCATCAAGATAATTTTTGATTATTGCTTATTTTGAAACAACTGCAACTTGAAATGTGCATGAGGATGTGTGAATGGCCACCATGGTTCTGTGTGAATGCGAACACAGGAAAGCATTGTGCACGTTTTCTCTGGCTCTGTCTTACTTCCCTTAAACAAGAGATCAGGGATTGCAGAGGCAAGGCAATGGATGGGCACATGCTGACCAATCTGTAAATGGGTTAACGTCTATCTTAGACCACAGGCAGCCTCTTTCTGCAAACCCTCTTCAGGTGAGAATGGAGTGAAGGTTACAAAGCCCTGGTGTTAACGAGGACTTAGGTGTATGAGCATCACTGGTATGAGATTCAACCAGATTTCTAGAAGGCAGAGAGAGGTGAGGATGGGTGGGGCAGAACCTCCATATCAACATGAGCCCAGAGAAGCTGGAGCTGAGGTGGCCACAGAAGCTGAGTGTCCCAGAGAGGTCCAGGGTCTGCTGGCTGGTAGTGGGGATTAGTGGAAGATCTGCACATGAAACAGTAGGCCCCATGGTTCTCCCCCTCCCCCTAATTCAGGACCCCACATTCCAAGGTACCTTTTCCCAAGTAAATCATCAGAAGGTTCTTTTCTAAAGACTAAACCCTCCCCGGGAAATCCTCACCTTCTGGGACTCAGGGCTTCCTTTCCGTGGTGCCTGCACCTGTGCTATGGCCTCAGTAAAGTCTGCAGTGCACCCCTGCCCGCCAAGGAGCTTCCAGTTAGCTTCTCCAGTGATCTATTCTAAGTATGAAAAGATGACCAACCAGAGCTGACATGTGAAGACATATTACAGCATGAAAGAGAGAGAAGAGGTGAATTAAAGGGAAAAAATAACCCTGAAGAGAACTTCTAATTCAGGACACAAAACCAGGAAAAACCAAACATTCAACCTTAACTATGAATCCTCCCCCTGAAGTTAGCTAAAAATATTGCCCTGGTGAGCAGAAAAGAAAATGGGCCCTTACAGACCTGGAGCTCAGGCAAGGTGGATCCAGCAGGCAGAGGGAGGAAGCAGCTAGCTGTCACTCCCAGATGTTTCAGCAAACCTGGGGAAGTTCAGCTTAGCTTTTCTAAGCCACAATGGCATGAAAATAAGAGACAAAGGAAAGAGCTCTCAAAGCGAGCATCTAAAAGGGGTGTCCCTACCATAAAACCCAAAGGCTACTCCCTCAGTGAAGGGTGAGCAGAAAACCAGTGATTTCTAGTTAATGAAGGATGACTGAGTTTTTACAATGTTCAGAATGCAATTTAAAGACACAAAATATGCTGCTGGGTGCAGTGGCTCATGCCAGTAATCTTAGTAAGAGGATGAGACAGGAGGATCCCAAGTTCAAGGCCAGTTTAGCAATTTAGTGAGCTGCTTAACAACTTAGTGAGAGCTGTCTCAAAATTAAAGGAATAAACAGATCCTGGGGGTGCAGCTCAGTGGTAAAGTGCCCCAGGATAAATCCTCAGTGCCTGAATTAAAAAAAAAAAAAACAGGAAAAGAAAATGACTAGTAGAAAACAGAACAATAGGAAGGTGAAATCTTTAAAGTGATAACGGTTCTCAGTTTTTCTCCCTTAACTGGTAAGATTCACCAATGTACAAATTCTAGAAATCTAACAAACACCAAAGAAGAAAGTTAAGGGAACTGCAGAACATCACAGCAGGGAAAACATCTTAAAAGCTGGGAGAAGGAACAAAGTCAGACCTTGGGGGGAGGTGTGGCTTCACCTACTCTGGTTTCTTCACAGTAACAAAGGAAGAGACAATAACAGTGAACCTGAAAGTAATGGAAGGGGAGGCCACAAGGGGTGGACTGTCCAACACAGGAGCAGGAGGGCAATAAACACCTTTCAGACAACAAAGATTGAAAGCTACCAACACAACCTCATTAAAGGAACTTCACACTCCAGGCAAGAGGAAAGGAGTCAGAGAGTCAGCTGGAGAGAGTGAAGAGAGACAGAGACCAATCTAGACAACAGGAACTGTTCCAGGATAAGAAATAAATAAATAAATAGAATTCAAATACACAACAGCAATATATAGTTTGGGGAGGCAGTGGGAAAGGGATCACAATTCCTAATTCAAAATTCCTGGATGAAAAGAGGATAAAAATATAGATATCTTTTAGATTTTCATTAAAAATGTGCATTCTAATCACAAGGAGACCACTAAATAATTAGGAAGAATGTGTATAACTTCTTAGGAGACAAAAAGTAGCATGTGAAAAAAAACACACAAACAATTCAAATTAAGGCTAAGGAAAAAAAGAAGGAAGCATTAAATCGTTTGGCTATGTAGAGGGCAAAAAATAAAGTTTCATATGTGCCTCAAATAGAAACTATACTGTAAATGCACCAATCCTCCAGTCTAAATGAATAAATAAATGAAGATTTTCAGAGTATGTAAAAAATTTTGAAACTTAAAAATTGAGAAAATTGAAAGCAAAGTACTGAAAACTAGAGCAACCAAATGCTAACAAACCAAAAAAATCAAGCGAATTAGACTTTTTATTTAATATTGATAATATTAATATTGATATATTAATATTCTATGAACCAGGGACTGTTCTAGGCAACTGAACACACCAGCAAATAATAGCACAAGAGAATCTTGCCCTACTGGATCTTTAGTGTTTAGTGAGGAGACAGAAAATAAACAAAAGAAAATGCTTGTAAATTATTAAATGTATTAGATGTTGACTTACATAAGCAAGAAGATAATAAAATATGGTAAATAAGATCAAGAGTCAGAGAAGGCAAGTTAGACTTTTAGATAGTGTGGACAGGGACTAACCTTAATGACCTATTTATGAAGATAAAACATGATTTTATATTTACAGGTACCACATAAAGAGGTGTCACCTACATAAATAAAGGGAACAACTGAATGACTATTGCTAGAACAAGCAGATAAATTAGTCAAAAACTACCTAGAAGAATCAAGCAATGCAGTTCATCAACTTGACCTAATGAACATACAATAATCCCGTTCATCTCAGAAGATGCCCCCCAAGACCTCAGATGGGTGCCTGAAATTCCAGAGTACCAAACCTGTATACCCTAGGTTCTTCCTACACACACACATACACACACACACACACACACACACACACACACCTATGATAAAATTTAATTTACAGATTGGGCAGAGTAAGAGATTAACAACAATAACTAATCATATAATAGAGTAATTATATCCTTATGCTATAAAAATTACACAAATGTGGTCTCTCTCTAAAATCTGATCCTACCTTTCTCACTCCTCCTCTTCCTCCTCTTCTTCCCTGAGGTGACTACAGGAAACTTAAACCAAGAAGAGTGAAATTACGGATGTAGAATATTTCATAAAACTTCCATCAGTGGTTTTCAAGAGCACAGGGAACACCTGTGAACAGTGGTCTTATGTTTGTCCACGAGGTAATGCTCTAAAAATGTCATAGGATTAGGAATGAAATATCACCGGTCAAATTTCCTGACCACAATGTAATTAAACGACAAACAAAAGTTTAGAAATTAGAGAACATAGTTCTAATAATTCATGAATGATACAAAATATGATAGTAGAATTGATAAATATATAGAAGTAAAGGAGAATGAAAATACAGCACATCAAAATATCTGAGATGCAGCCACAGAAGTAAGTACAGATTAAGTCTTAGCTTTAGGTGTATATATTAGAAAACGAATAAAAATAAATCTTTAAAATATATACTTTAAGAAAAGAAGAAAGGAATAATAAAAATCAGAGTAAGTCACAAAGTGGGATAAAATGTTGCAAATCATAAATCTAATGAAGAACTTGATGAAAAAGAAGGAAATATATAAAGACCCTTCCAGGGGGATCCAAGATGGCGGGCCACAGGGAGGCTGCATTTTGTGTCACTCCAGGACCTGGGTTTCAAGTAGGGGGAATATTGTTTCTCTGAGAGTGATTAGAGGACCCCCGACAGCTGCTTCCACGCAGGACTCCCAGGCACTTGCTCACGCTGGACCTCCGGGTGCACGAGCAGGACCACCAGCATCAACACCCAACAGGATTCCTGGCCCCCGCTCCTGTGCAGGAACCCTGGCTGCTGCTCCCATGCAGGACACCCATCTGCTGCCCATGTGCAGGAACTCCAGCCACCACTCCCCTGTGGACCCCCACCCACCAACATGGGGATCCTCCACCCCCATTGCCTCCATCTTGAGACACTGCAACCACTGCCATAGTCCCCTACACATGGCAGCCTGCACCTGGGGACACCGCACAGGGCTGAAGACAGCCGCCAGCCAGAACATGTCATGCCACAGAGCTGCATCTCTGAACACACTGCTCAAGGCCACCACCCAGCCCCATCCCACCCAAAACCCCATCCCAGAAAGTACCCCCCTCTATCTTGGGACGCCATCTTTAGTTGGGACAACTCCCAGCTGGGGCTTAGAAGCAATTTCAAGGTAAATTTAGTCCCCAACTCCACCCCCTCCTGGCAGCCACTAAACCAGCACAGAGCTTGTGGCTACACAGTCGGTCTATAGCTTGAAAAACCTGGTCCTGAGCTGCCCAATACAAAACTGCTCTCCACAACAGTGCACAGCCCCCAGAGCGCAGCCAACAGGACCTCCAGAGAGAAAGGTTCCTGTTTGGGAAATAGAAAGGGGCGGGGGGGCAGTGGGTGAGATAGAGTTTAGAGACTAACTTAGAGACCAAGAATTGTGAGGTTTACAGGAGATACAAGGAGGTAAGACCAGGGCCTCACATCACACAAGCAGGACTGGCAAGTGCTATATCCCCATACAGGAGCTCTACCCCCAAGGCCAACCCTCCCACCCTAATAACTTTCACCTTCCTGAGGGTGGAGATGCCAGCAAACAACAGACAACTCCACCTGTTGGATGGGAAGGCAAGCAGGGAAGACACTGATCTCCAACAAAAACAGTCCTGTACCTTCCTTGGAGATCTCTCTCTCTCTCTCTCTCTCTCTCTCTCTCTCTCTCTCTCTTTTCTCCACACATCCCCAACATTTAAAACCAAGTACTTTTCATGAATTAGGCTGCTGAGGGCTAGGACGTGAATAGTACATTACAGTTGTGTTGTATATTCTTTTATCTTCTATTTTTAAATTTTATATTTTCTTAACATTTCTATTTGTTTGTTTTTTGTATTCTATTGTCTTCCCACTTATTGTCTCTCCAAAATCACTATCTCTCTCTTCTCCTGCTACTAATCAAACTCTTTAGATTCCTCTTTCATGCTAAAATCTAATGACACTTTATCCTCACCTCTACCCCCTCAACATCTCATCCTACACCTCACCCCCAGTTCTTTGTCCACCATCAGAAACTGTAGACCTTTTTGCAAACCTACTGTTTATATTGTAGATAATAAGTGAACTCAACATTTCTGTATATTGTGACAAAACCGTAAATGTCTTAATAGGAGCTATTTGGTATAAGGTTGTATACTGTTTGTATTGGGATCTGTTCACATTGTTCTCCCCCTTAAAGGAAAGATATTGAAACCGTGCAGGGACACTATAAGCCTATAGGGTAAAAAATGTAATGCCTCAGATCTGCAGTGGTAGAAAGAAAGACACATAACAACATGAAAAAACAAGGGAAGAAAGTGCCCCAAACAAACCAAGATACTACATTATTAGAACCCATGGCCAGAAAAACAGAAGAAATTACAGAGAAGGAGTTCAGGATGTACATAATTTTAAAATGTTCTGTGAATTACAGGATGATATAAGAGCAAGTGTAGGCAGCAAAAGATCATTTCAATAAAGAGCTACAGAAACAAATACAGGAAGAAAAAGATAACTTCAGTAAGGAGACAGAGGTAGGTTCTGAAAAGAAAATCAAACAGAAATACTTGAAATGAAAGAAACAATAAATCAAAAATAAAAACTTGATAAAAAGCATCACCAAGAGATTAGATCATTTTGAAGACAAGACCTCAGACAATGAAGAATACATATAATTTTGAAAAGAATGTTGACCACACAGTGAATATGGTAAGAAACCATGAACAGAACATTCAAGAATTATGGGATAGCATAAACACACCAAATTTAAGAATCATTGGGATAGAGGAAGGCATAGAATTCCACACCAGAGGAATGAACAATCTATTCAATGAAATACTATCAGAAAACTTTCCAAACATTAAGAATGAATTGGAAAATCAAATACAAGAGGTCTTCAGGACACCAAATGTACAAAATCACACCAAGACATATTATAATGAAAATGCCTAACATACAGAATAAGGAGAGAATTTTAAAAGTCACAAGAGACAGGAATCAGATTACATATAGGGGAAAACCAATTAGGATATATGAAGATTTTTCAACCCAGACCCTGAAAGCTAGAAGACCCTGGAACAACGTATACCAAGCTCTGAAGGAAAATGGATGCCAACCAAGAATCTTATAACCAGCAAAATTAAGTTTTAGATGTGATGATAAGTAAAAATCTTCCATGATAAACAAAAGTTAAAAGAATTTACAGTGAGAAAGCCTGCACTACCAACATCCTCAGCAACATATTCCATGAAGAGGAAATGAAAAACAGCAATGAAAATCATCAAAGGGGGGTATTACATTGAAGGAAAAACCCACTCAAAGGGGAAACCAAGTCAAGTTAAACAACAAAAATAAACAAAAATGATAAGGAAAACAAATCATGTCTTAATAGTAACCTTGAATGTTAATGGCCCAAACTTACCAATCAAAAGACAAAGACTGGCAGATTGGGTTTAAAAAAACCATCAATACGCTGCCTTCAAGAGATTCATCTCATAGGAAAAGACATCCACACACTGAGGTGAAAGGTTAAGAAAAAACATACCACTCACATGGACTGCAAAAGCAGGCAGGGGTTTCCATCCTCAAAACAAATGAAATAGACTTCAAGCCAAAGTTAATCAAAAGGGATAAAAAAGGACATTTCATACATCAACAAGACACAACAATTATAAATATACATGTTCCAAACAATAGAGCACCTAAATTCATTAAACAAACTCAAGTTTAAGAGTCAAATAGACTACAACACAATAATTCTGGGTGACTTTAACACACCTATATACCACTAGATAAATCTTCCAAACAAAAGCTGAACAAAGAAACTATAGAACTCTATTGAGTTCAATACAATCAATAACTTGGCCTTAACTCACATATATAGAACATTTCATCCTTCAACAAGTGAATATACTTTCTTCTCAGCAGCACATGGATCCTTTTCTAAGAAAATAGACCATATATTAGGCCACAAAGCAACTCTTAGCAAATACAAAAAAATAGAGATTCTACCCTGCATTCTACCAGATCATAATGGAATGAAATTAGATCTTAATGATAAATTAAAAGATGGAAGCTACTCCAACACCTGGAGACTACATAACATGCTATTGAATGAACAATAGGTTGCAAAAGACAACAAGGAGGAGATTAAAAATCCTTAGAGGTCAATGAGAACACTGATACATCATATCAAAATCTCTGGGACACTGTGAGGCAGTGCTAAGAGGAAAGTTCACTGCATGGAGTTCATTTCTTAAAAGAAGAAAAAGTCAACAAATAAATGACTTAACATTACATCTCAAAGCCCTAGAAAAAGAAGAACAAATCAACACCAAAAGCAGTAGAAGACAGGAAAACATTGAAATCAGAGCTGAAATTAATGAAATTGAAATAAAAGAAACAACTGAAAAAGTTGTCAAAACAAAAAGCTGATTCTTTGAAAAAGTGAATAAAAATTATAAACCTTTAGCCATGCTAATGAAGAGAAGGAGAGAGAAACCTCAAATCACTAACACCTATGATGACAAAGGAAATATCACGATGGACACAACAGAAATACAGAATATAATTAGAAATTATTTTGAAAATTTATACTCCAATAAAATAGAAAATATCAAAGTCATTGACAAATTTCTAGAGTCATATGATTTGCCAAACTGAATCAGGGTGATATACACAATTTAAACAGATCAACTTCAAGCAATGAAATAGAAGACGCCATCAGAAGCCTACCAACCAAGAAGAGCCCAGGACAGACGTATCCATAGCTGAGTTCTACAAGACCTTCAAAGAAGAACTAATACCAATTCTCCTCAAGTTATTCCATGAAACAGAAAAAGAAGGAACACTTCCAAACTCACTCTATGATCCTGATTCCAAAATCAGACAAAGACACAACAAAGAAAGAAAATTTCAGACCAATATCTCTAATGAACATAGATGCAAAAATTCTCAGTAAAATTCTGGCAAATTGAATTAAAAAGCATAAAAAAGATAGTGCTCCATGATCGAGTCAGATTCATCTCAGGGATGTAAGGTTGGTTCAGAATATGGAAATCAGTAAATGTAATTCATCACATCAGTAGACTTAAAGATAAGAATCATCGGCCTGGGGTTTCAGCTCAGTGATAGAGTGCTCGCCTAGCACATGCCGGGTGCTGGGTTTGATTCTCAGCACCACATAAAAACAAAATAAAGGTATTGTGTCCAACTACAACTAAAACAAAATATAAAAATGACAAGAATTATATGATCATCTCATACAGGAGAAGCATTTGACAAAATACAGCACCCCTTCATGTTCAAAACTCTAGAAAAACTAGGGATATAAGGAATATATCTCAACATTGTAAAAGCTATGTATGCTAAGCCCCAAGCCAATATAATTCTAAACGGAGAAAAATTGAAAGCATTCCCTCTAAAAACTGGAACAAGACAGGAATGCCCTCTTTTACCACTTCTATTTAAAATAGTTCTTGAAACTCTAGCCAGAGCAATTAGACGAAAGAAATTAAAGTGATATGAATAGGAAAAAAAGAATTCAAACTAACAATATTTGCCGATGACATGATTCCATACCTGGAAGACCCAAAAAATTCTACTGGAAAACTTCTAGAACTAATAAACGAATTCAGCAAAGTTGCAGGATATAAAATCAACACTCATAAATCAAAGGCATTTCTGTATATCAGTGACAAATTCTCTGAAAGGGAAATGAGGAAAACTACCCCATTTACAATAGCCTCAAAAAAAAATCTTGGGAATCAACTTAACAAAAAGGTGAAAGACCTCAACAATGAAAACATACAGAACACTAAAGAAAGAAATTACAGAAGACCTTAGAAGATGGAAAGATCTCTCTTGTTCTTGGATAGGCAGAATTAATATTGTCAAATGACCCTACTACCAAAATCACTATACAGATTTAATGCAATTCCAATCAAAATCCCAATGACTTTACTCATAGAAATAGAAAAAGCAGTTATGAGACACTCAGAATAGTTAAAGCAATCCTTAGCAAGAAGAGTGAAGCAGGTGGCATTACTATACCAGATCTTAAGCTATATTACAGAGCCACAGTAAAAAAAAAAAAAAAAAAAAAACAGCATAGTATTGGCACCAAAATAGACTGGTAGACCAATGGTACAGAATAGATGACACAGAGACTAACCCACATAATTACAGTTAGCTCATTAGACAAAGGCACCAAAAACATGTATCAGAGAAAAGATAGCTTCTTCAACAAATGGTGCTAGAAAAACTAGAAATCCATATGCAGCAAAATGAAGTTAAACCCCTGTCTCTCACTATGCACAAAACTGAACTCAAAGTGGGTCAAGGACCTAGGAATTAAACCAGAGACCCTGCACCTAATCCATCCAACTTCTTTATCAAGACTCCTATAGCCTTGATAGAATCTAGAATCAATAAATGGGATGGAATCAAACTAAAAAGCTTCTACACAGCAAAGGAAACAATCAGTGAGGTGAATAGAGAGCCTACAGAATGGGGGAAATTTCTACCACACGCACATCGGATAGAGCACTAATCTTTAGGATATATAAAGAACTCAAAAACCTTAACATCAAAGAAACAAATAATCCAATCAATAAATAAACCAAGGAACTGAACAGAGCTTTCTCAGAAGATGATATACAATCAATCAATAAATATATAAAAATTTTCAACATCTCTAGCAATTAGAGAAATGCAAATCAATACTCTTCTAACATATCATCTCACTTCAGTCAGAGTGGCAGCTATTAAGACTACAAACAAATGTTGGCAAGGATATGGAGAAATCGGCACACTCATACATTGCTGGTGGGACTGCAAATTGGTACAACCAATATGAAAAGTGATATGGAGATCCCTTGGAAAACTTGGAAAGGAACCACCATATGACCCAGCTATCCCACTCCTCAGTTTATACCCAAAGGACTTAAAAACAGCATACTATAGTGATGCAGCCCTATCAATGTTTATAGCAGCACGATTCACAGTAGCTAAATTGTGGAACCAACCTAGATGCCCTTCAGTAGATGAATGGATAAAGAAACTGTGGCATATATACACAATGAAATATTGCTCAGCATTAGAAGAGAACAAAATCATGGCGTTTGCAGATAAATAGATGGTATTGGAGAATATTATGTGAAGTGAAGTAAGCCAATCTTAAAAACCAAATGCCAAATGTTTTCTCTGATATGTGGATGCTGACCATAATGAGGATGGGGGTAGCATGGGAAGAATGGAGGAACTCTAGATAGGGCAAGGGGAGGGAGGAAAAGGGAGGGGGTATGGGGGTAGGAAAGACGGTGGAATGAGATGGACACCGTTACCCTAAGTACATGTATGAAGACATGAATGGTGTGAAAATAGTTTGTGTACAACTAGAGAAATGGAAAGTTGTGTTCTATATGTGTATTATGAATTGAAATACATTCTGCTATCATGTATAACAAATTAGAATAAATAAATAAATTTTAAAAATAAATCATCATTACACATTAAAGAAGAACCCTTACAACTTAATAAGAAGGCAAATAATTTCATTGTAAAATAAGTAAACTGAATAAGTGTTTCTGACATTCAGTAAACTACAGGATGGTGCAATGGATAAGTTTTAACAGATATATGTCAGAGTGAAATGGGCAGCATGGTCAAGATGACAAACATGCCTGTCTGTCCCCACAGCTTCCTCATGCCCTCTGTGACCCATCTCTACTCACCCCAGCAGCCACCGACAGCCATGCACTGACATCCCTAATGACCATTCCTTGCTGTGGACATGGGAATGGCTTAGGCCTGCTGCAAACCTGAGACCTCAGATCTGTCACGGAGGAGGAGACGATTTTCATCACCATCGTCAACACATTCCACAACAGGGCATTTTGTTGGTTCCAAATTCAGAGAATGGAAGCCAATTTAGAAGGAATTTTGGCTTGTCAAGACACTACTTTAGCAGGAACAAAGAAAATCACATTTGGGGCTAAGCAAGGTGTCTCTCAAGACCTGGGACTGCGTGAAAAGCTCACTCTCCCTGTGCTGGTGGGCAGGACCAGCCCTAGAGGAATTATCTGGGATGTGAGGTTTAGCATCTCAAGCCCCCACCGCGCCCTTCTCACCGGCCAGTGTGTCTTCCTCACAGGACACCCCATCCTGCCTCATCCACTCTGCGTTCCTCCCCAGGCCACTACTGTGTGTTTGCCAGAGAGGCTCTTGGTTGGGTTGGAAGCGTGAAATTTGCCCACCTGACACAGGCAGAAACAGGTGGAGGATGATACAGCGAGAGACAGAATCGAAGGCCTGTGCACAGCAAGGTGCTCAGCAGGGTCCCTTGGCCTGCATCCACCAGATGCCAGAAGCAGCACCCCAGCTGTGCCAACAAAATGTGCCTCTAGAGTTTGTTCAATGTGCTCTGGTGGCCAAAATTGCCCCCACTGGAGAACCACTGCCTTCCATATTTCATATGAATTGTGGATTCCATACACAATGGGGCTTCACTCAGCCGTAGAGAGAGTGAGATCACGGCATTTCAGGAGTGGAGAACATCATGCCAGTGAAGTAAGCCAGGCTCAGAAGGTCAAGGATGGAATGTTTTCTCCCAGATGCGCAAGCTAGAGCAAAGTAAGGGGATCAAGGGGAAATGGAAGGGAGAGCAGGGGAGCAGTGGAAGGGATTGGGGAGGAGGGAAGACGGCAGGAAGAGAGAGCAATGGTGGGATGAAGTTGACCAATATACAACTATGGTGGGATTCACTGGTGTGTGTGTATGTGTGTGTGTGTGTGTGTGTGTGTGTGTGTGTGTGTGTGTTTATATCAGATATATATGTATGATATAAAAATCTGCAAGTAAATAGAGAAGACCAGTAGGGTACAGCAAAGCGGGAGGAGGATGGAGGGAGGGAAAAGGAAAGTACGAGAACTGAAGTGAAGCAAATTATATTCCATAGATTCCATTTTTATTTCATAGAATTATGTCAGAATGAACCCCATATTGTGAATAATTATCATGCACTACTAAAATAATTTTTTAAAACAACACAGACCTATGTGTTGATGAGACCATTTTTCTAAAAAGCATTTGCACCCATAATCAGCGAATTTTTACCCATAAGAACTCCTGGTTGTTATTCATGGACTATACACACAGCATTTTGGCAAATGACCACTTCCTCTGGAAGTCAGTCCTGCAATCTTGGGAGGCTCAATATTCCCAGTTTTTCAGGTACTCCTCTGGTGGAGTTGTCTTCAGGGTTATCAGCACAATGGAAGACAAGTCTCTAGAACAATAGTTGCAGTTTATTTTTAACCATAAGCACACTTTCAAGTTTGGTGATATGCTACTGACCAGATAGAAGTTCTGTCTAAAAAGGAAGTGCATTCTCAAGAGGTTACACTGTGGTCTCTAGGAATGGGGACTGTTCCACGGCCCTTCACTGCAGATCCCTTCATTGCCCGTCCCCTCTTCTCCGCCTATGAGGACATGGAGCACTCCGCAGCATGGGGTATTAGCTCATCAGGGCACATCGCTGACTGGCCTTAAGAAAAGAGGATTCAAGTTTCATAAGGGACACTTTTCCCACATCAGATATTGCAGACCACCACGTAAGCAGGGCACTGCTCTGAGAACCTGCCCCTCACAGGGACTCCTGCTAACCCCACTCACTTGAAACTTCTCAATTACAGGAACGATGACCCTTAAGACTGGCACGTTCTCAGGTCCTCCCTGGAATAATCTCCAAAGGGAAAAAAACCTGAGTGGAATTGTATATAACAATGCAATAAAGTAAGAGGCTTTGCAGTCAAGGGGAGAGGAAATTTATTATTTTCCTCTTGTCCCTTCAAACTTGCTCCCTGGAGCTAGTTGTTCCCTGCCTCGTGAAGGAAATCTTGGACAGATTCTTCTCAGAAAAAAAATATCCAGTCACCACTAGTCACCTTTGCATCATCAAAACATCCAGGGGTCCAACTCTGACCTTCACTTCAGGGCAAACCTTCCCCAGTTGTGCCTGCTCAGGTTCAAGGGCTGCAGTGTGTCCAGGTCTCCTTGACCCTCTCCCAACGCTGGATTCTCCTCCTGATCCAGCCACTAGAGTCAATGTGAGGGGTGCAGTCTGGCCCTGTGGGGGACAGAGGCACATTTAGTAGCTTTTCTTGGGGGGCATTGTTGATGACTCTTCAGCAAGTCTCCCTGAAATCCGCAAGCTTAATTGCAACTGGTACCCCATGCTCTTCTCCAGTTGGTGGCTTCAACCCTGATTCCCAGCACCTGACTTTCAGACCTCTGTTGCACATGGCACTGCTGGGACCCCATCACTCCATGGGTGGCCGCTTGGGCCAAGTCCCCTTTCAGCCGGCTCTCTCCTGGGTGGCCTGCATTGCTGGGCAGGAAACACGTTATTTTTTGCTCCTCAGTCAGTGAATGTCCTGGTTGCTTCCACAAGCCTCTGCCTCCACTCTGTACTTCTGTCTCTGGGCAGCATCCTCTCAGGTTCTATGAAGCACCAAGGCCAAACTCCAGAAGACCCAGACGGTGTCCTCCCAGGAGTCTCTTAACATATTCCACCCATAGCCTTGGAAATACCAAACTCCAAGAGCCACCTGGCTGGTCCTGAGAGGGACCACACCCTGTTGAGTGTGAGACACAAAATGGCCCTACTTAACCACACAGTTACATATGGAGAACTGCTGAAGAGTCATCAACAATGCCCTCCAAGAAAAGCCACTAAATGTGCCTCTGTCCCCCACAGGGCCAGACTGCACCCCTCACATTGACTCTAGTGGCTGGATCAGGAGGAGAATCCAGCGTTGGGAGAGGGTCAAGGAGACCTGGACACACTGCAGCCCTTGAACCTGAGCAGGCACAACTGGGGAAGGTTTGCCCTGAAGTGAAGGTCAGAGTTGGACCCCTGGATGTTCTGATTATACAAAGGTGACTAGTGGTGACTGGATATTTTTTTTCTGAGAAGAATCTGTCCAAGATTTCCTTCACGAGGCAGGGAACAGATAGCTCTTCCTTTTACCGAGGAAGGAATTAGAGATGAACCTCTCAAACTAACCAAACCTAAGGACTATTGTCCTTGCTCCTAATGACGCACATGGTCCCTGGAGCTGATCAGCTGGTTAAGGAGGAGGTCAGGCACACACACCAAGGTTTTAATATCTAACAAGTTATAAGTTGAGAAGGGAGAACAGAGGGAGGGAAAAATAACTTAACTATGCTTTATCGCTACCAGGCCACAAGTTAAGGCCCAGGAGTACATTTGTCCTTTGTCCCTGTGGTGGTCTCTGATGGTCTCAGTGGGACAGAAAAACAAAGGGATTAGAAATTTCCACCTCACCCACCAAACTCTGGGAAGGAGGTTGGAGCTGTAGAGTACAGAAACCCTTGATTGATATTTAATAAACTTCAGGGTAGGAGTAGAAATCCAGATGCAGGGTGTGAGGGGGACATGGATAAAGTGTGGAAGCCTGCCTGACACACCTTCTCCATCTGGCTATTCTTGTTGGTATATCCTTTGTGATAAACCAGTAAACAAAGAGTTTCTCTGAATTCTGAGCCATTCTAGAAAATATGGAACCCCAGGAGGGGACTGTAGAATCCCACAATCTATAGCCAGTCAGTAAAAAATACAGGAGGCCTGCACTTGAAACTGGCACCTGAAATGGGAGCAGTCTTGCAGGACTGAGCCCTTCAACCTCTGGGGTCTGACACTAACTCCAGGTGGATAGTTTCAGAATTGGAGTAAATTGTAGCACACCCCATCGGTGCTGAGGAATCCGTCAGGTTGGGGGAACCCATGTTGTGGTTTGGATGTGAGGTGTCCCTCAAAAGCTCCTATGTGAATCAACACAAGAAGGTTGAGAGGAGAAATGATTGGGTTATAACCTTAAAGGAATCAGCTAATTAATCCCTGCTGTGATGAACTGAGTGGTAACTGGAGGCAGGTGAGTGTGGCCCCAGGAAGTGGTTCACTGGGGCTCGGCTTTGGGGAACAGACTTCATATCTGGAGAGTGAAGTCTCTGCTTCCTGATGACAATGCAAGCTGTGTCCCTCTTCCACACTCTTCCACCATTATGTCCTGCCTCACTTCAAGCCCTGAGAAACGGAGCCAGCCTTCTGTGGACTAAGAACTCTGAAATGCCCATAAGCCTTTAAATAAGCTTTTCCTCCTCTATAATTGTTCTGGTCGGGTCATTTAGTCACAGCAGCGAAAAATCTGACCAAAACACCACACAACTGGTGTCAGGGGTGACCAGCCTGTGTGTGTAGAGAACTTCCTTGCAACGTGGTGGCCAAGTTCCAAGGCCCATCACCCGGGGACAGCAAGGTGGCAGTCCATGATATTCCTCCATCCTAAGCTTGAAGACACATGGTGTCCCTGCAACCATCCTGGGTGTTTCAGGACACTCACAGAAGCCCACCTAGTTTCAAAGGAGGAGACACAGACACCATAACTCAAAGAAAATAGGGACAGGGTCAAATGTTAAGAAGATTGTCAAAGGTGAGACTTTCAAGATAACTAAATAGAGAGGTCGCTTTCCTGGCTGCTCCATGAAACCGAGAGAGCACACAGGCAGCTTCTAACAAGGTGAGTGAACAAAAAAAATGGGCTGGGGGCTTTAGTGGAATCTAAAAGTGGACACTCAGAGTAGATCAGGACTCAGGCGGTTGGATATAATAAAATAAGGAAGAAATAAGGGAATTAAAGGAAAGAGCATTTTTTAGGTCTGAGGCATGTCTGTGTCTAGAGTTTAGAGATCAAAGACACTGCCGGACTAAACTGAAAGGCCACTGCAGGATCTCCTTGTGTGGGGAAGAAGCTCTATCTCTTCAGGCAGTTTAAGAAAGACAAAGGGAGGAACCGTTTTGCAGCTGTGGCCCAGGGCTGGCAGTGGAGGGAGCTGATTCCTGGCAAAGCAGAGTTGGCCCAAAATACAGGCCTGGCAAACCCACACCGCATGACCTAGAGTGTGCCTAAAAGACCAGGAGAAATCAAACACCGAGAGACGAGACGTTTACCCAGGGAAAAGCTGGCTGTGGAAACCCACCTGGCTCTCCCCCTCCCCCTCTAATCTGGCTGCTTGGAGGACTGGCTGGGAGAGATGTGTCTGGCTGAGCCTGACCCCAGGGGTCTGTGAAAAGAGCTCCAGAGAGCATGTGGTGAAAGCTTTTATTGAGGAGAAGCCATTCAAATGGGGCAAGGGGTCAGGTTTCAGGGGGCTGAGTCTAGCTTCCTGATGTCCACTGTCAGCAGGTTGACTGACATCTAGGAAGGCCACACCCAAAGGCAGAGCAAGAGAAGGGGACACTCAAAGGGCGTTTCCATGGAACATTCTATCCCAAACAGGGCAAGGGGGTAATATCACAAAGGAACAGGTGAGTGTAGCTCGACCCCAGGGGTATGCCTGCTCAGAAGACCGGCCTTGCTATCTGAGCAGGGGTGGGGGTACCGAGTCATGAGTCATGTCAGACTGCAGTGATCTTTCAGATCCCCAGAAGGCGTGGTGACTCAATGTGGCTCCCCTCAGCTGGGCGTTCAACAGGGGAGGGGTTGGAGATTGAATCCCAGACCAGGGAATGTAAGGTTCGCAGAGTTCCCTAGTGGACAAGGTATCGGCTCCTCACCATGAGTGGAACCCAGGGGAGACCTCTGGGGTACAGTCTTCCAGCGGTGACTGGCAATTTCTGGGCCCGGAGGGGTGCTCATCTAAAATCCCCAGGCGAACTGGCATCCAGCAAAGAGCCTGGAGCCCACTGAAGCCTAAACCCTGCACCGGGAATTCCATCTTGGGAATTGCCTCTCTCCCTCCAGCAATCCAGAGAGTGGAGCATGAATCTCCAGATGACCCTACCTAAACTGCTGAGAAGCTCTTTTAACTCCAATGGAAACATTCTTTACCTTTTTATCCAGATATTCATTCTCTCTCGTTCTCCCTCTCTCTTTCCCTCTCTCACTCTTTTTCTTTTCTGTGTTTAATCATGACCTTAATGTTTCAAGGACATTTATGCACACTCATTTAGCCTGTGGCCAGCACAGGCTTCATAAATGAAGGTTCAGCCACGTGAGAAATCCTCAGGGAGTTTGAATTAAAGAGACAGGCTCTAATGACCTTTAAACCAGCCCCAGGTGTAGACAGGCCCTAATTACCTTTAAACCTAGTCCAGCCTCCAGCTACCTATTATGGTATGGAGGTTTACTGAAGAGGAGAAAGAGAGAGAAGGAGGGAGGGAGGGAGGGGGAGAGGGAGAGAGAGAGAGAGAGAACATGCCAGGGAATGGACTTTTATTGAAGAACAAAAATAATGCGGGGGGGGGGGGGGAACCCTCCAATGGGGATTAAGGGGGCAGTGTCCCAAGGACAGGTGCGATGATTGGGTCTTGGGCAGTGGCCAGACACGCCTACACATGGACCTGAGAGGGGTGGGGAAAGCTCTGGACACAAAGATGTGTCTCAGCGCCTCTTGCCCAGCCAGGGAGGTAACTCAAATCCCCTGGGAGGATGGCCTCCCACATACTCATATTTATTTTTTCCCCAATTTGTAGCATTTTTGAAGCCAGTTATCTTTCATGGATCAGTTTTTTGATGACTAGGATGTTTGATTAACATATTTCAGTTTTGTTTTATACTCTTTGATTTTTACTCTTTAAAAATTTTACTTTATGGGGCTGGGGATGTGGCTCAAGCAGTAGTGCGCTTGCCTGGCATGAGTGCGGCCCGGGTTCGATCCTCAGCACCACATACAAACAACAATGTTGTGTCCACTGAAAACTAAAAAATAAATAAATATTAAAAAATACTCTCTTTAAAAAAAATTACTCTATTTTTTTAAAGAGAGAGTGAGAGAGGAGAGAGAGAGAGAGAGAGAGAGAGAGAGAGAGAGAGAGAATTTTTAATATTTATTTTCTAGTTTTCGGCGGACACAACATCTTTGTTTGTATGTGGTGCTGAGGATAGAACCCGGGCCACATGCATGCCAGGCGAGCGCACTACCGCTTGAGCCACATCCCTAGCCCTCTATATATTTTTTTCTCTCACTGGTTTCCCTCAATTCTCTCTCTTCTCTTCTGCTAATGATTAATCACTTTTGTTCTCTCTTTCACTCTTCCTTTAATTTTTTACTTCTAACATCTCTCTTCTCCCATTATCCTCACATCCTATATCACTTCCATTCTCTTTTTGTTCACTCTTCAAAATTATAAACTCTTCTCAAAGCTACTGTTTTTATTGTAGGCAATAACCAATCATATCATTTCTGTTTATTGTGACAATTAACATTGTAGACATCATAGCAGGAAATGTTTAATTTTATGCTTTACATTGTTTGAACTGGGTTTTGTCATTATTTGTCTTCCCCTAAATGATGAGGCACTGAAAACCTTCATAGATGCTATAAGTCCACAGGGTAGAAACTCTACAGCCAGTACTACACAACATACTCAATAAGATATTCCATGAAAAATTAAACTGAAAACCAGCAAAAGGAGGAACTACACTAGAAACATAGTCAATCAAAGGAGAAACTAATTCAAAACAAAAACCAGAATTAAATCAAAATGACAGGGAATAAAAATCACATCAATAATAACATTGAATGTAAATGGCCTAAACTCATCAATCAAAAGACATAGACCTGCAGATTGAATTAAAATCCAAGACCAGGGGCTGGGGATGTGGCTCAAGTGGTAGTGTGCTCACCTGGCATGCATGCAGCCCGGGTTCAATCCTCAGTACCACATATAAACAAAGATGTTATGTCCGCTGAAAACTAAAAAAAAAAAGAATTAAAATTAAAAAAAAATCCAAGACCAAAATATGCTATCTCCAAAAGACTTACCTCATAGACAAAGATATCCACAGACTTAAGGATGGGAAAAAACATTTCATTCACATGGATCTCATAAATAAGCAGGGGTTTCTATCCTCATATCAGATAAAGTGGACTTCAAGCCAAAGTTAATCAGAAGGGACAAAGAAGGACATTTCATGCTGCTTAAGGGAATTATAAATCAACAAGACATAACAATTATAAATATTTATGCACCAAACAGTGGACCATTTAAATACATCAAACAGACCTTCTCAATTTTCTAGAATCAAATAGACCACAACACAATAATACTGGATGGCTTTAGCATACCTCTCTATCTCCTACCACTGGATAGATCCTCCAAACAAAAACTAAATAAAGAAGCCATAGAAATAAAAATATATAATTAATAATTTAGACAACAATATATAGAGAATATTTCATCCATCAACAAGTGAATATACTTTCTTCACAGCAGCACATGGATCCTTCTCTAAAATAGACAGTATCTTGGGCCACAAAGCAACTCTTAGCAAATACAAAAAAAACAGAGATAATAACTTGCATTCCAACAGATCATGATGGAATTAAATTAGAAATCAACAATAAAACAAAAAATAGAAGCTACTCTACCACCTAAAGAATAAATAATATGCTATTGAATGATGAATGGATAGCAGAAGAAATTAGGGATGAAAAAAATATTTACGGGTAAATGAGAATAGTGATACAACACATCAAAATCTCTGGGACACTATGAAGGCAGTGCTAAGATAAAAGTTTATTGCATTAATCTCATTCCTTTAAAGAATAGAAAGTCAACAAATAAATAACCTAGCGTTACATTTTGAAGCCCTAGAAAAAGAAGAACAAATTAACACCAAAAGCAGTAGAAAACAGGAAATAATTACATCAGAGCTGAAATTAAAACAAAAGAAATAATCCAAAATATTGACAAAACACAAAGAAAGTTATTTGAAAAATAAATAAATAAAATTGATAAGCCCTTAGCCAAGCTAACAAAGATTAAGAGAAAACTCAAATTACTAAAATCCATGATGAAAAAGGAAATATCTCATAGGACACAAAGGAAATATAGATGATAATCAGAAACTATTTTGAAAATTTATGCTCTAATAAAATAGAAAGAAGACATCAATAAATTTCTGGAGACATAGGATCTACTCAAAATGAATCAAGAGGACATCGAAAATTTAAATGAATAAATTTCAAGCAGTGAAATTGAAGATGTCATCAAAAGCACAGGACCAGATGAATTCTCAGTGGAGTTCTACTAGACCTTCAAAGAAGATCTAGTAGAACTTCCAACCTTCCTCAAATTATTCCATGAAGTAGTAAAGGAGGGAGCACTTCCAAACTCATTCTATGAAGCTAATATCACCCTGATACCAAAACCAGACAAAGACACATCAAAGAAAGAAAGCTTCAGACCAATATCCCTGATGAACATAGATGCAAAAATTCTTAATAAAATATTGGCAAATCGTGTACAAAAACATATTTAAAAGATAGTGCACAGTGACCATGTAGGATTAATTCCAGGGATCAAGGTTGGTCAACATATGGAGGTCAATAAACATTATTCGTCACATCAACAGACTTAAAGACAAGAATCATATGATTATCTACATAGATGCAGAAAAAGCATTTGACAAAATACAATATCAATTCATGTTCAAAATACTAGAAAAACTAGGGATAGTAGGAACATACCTCAACATTGCAAAAACCATCTATGCTAGACTCAGGGCCAACATCATTCTAAATGGAGAAAAATTGAAAGAATTTTTTCTAAAAACTGGAACATGACTGGGATACCCTCATTCACCACTTCTATTCAACATAGTCTTGGAAACCCTAGCCTGAACAACTAGACAGAAGAAAAAAATTAAAGGAATGCAAATAGAAAAATAAGAACTCAAACTATCCCTATTTGCCAGTGACATGATTCTATATTTAGAAGACCCCCCAAAACAAAATTTCCACCAAAAAACTCTAGAACCCATAAATAAATTCAGCAAGGAAACAGGATATAAAATTAACCCATAGTTCAATAGCATTCCTACATATCTGTGATGAATCAACTGAAAGAAAAATTAGAAAAACTATTCCATTCACAATAGCCTCAAAAAAATGTTTGGGAATCAATCTAACAAAAGAGGTGAAAGTCCTCTACCATGACAACTATAGAACTCTAAAGGAAGAACTTGAAGAAGACATTAGAAGATGGAAAGATCTACCATGTTCTTGGATAGGCAGAATTAATATTGTCAAAATGGCCATACTACCAAAAGCAGTATACAGATTTAATGCAATTCCTATTAAGTTTCTGATGACGTTTTTCATAGAAATAGAAAAAGCAGTCATGAAATTCATTTGGAAGAATAAGAGGCCCAGAATAGCCAAAGCAGTACTGAGTGAAAAAAATTGAAGCAGGTGGCATCACAATACCAGACCTTTAATACTACTCCAGAGCTATAGGAACAGAAATGGCATGGTATTGGCACCAAAACAGACATAAGACCAATGGTACAGAATAGAAGACACAGAGACAAACCCACATGAATGCAGCTATGTCATACTAGACAAAGGCACCATAAACAGACATTGAAAAAAAAAGCCTCTTCAACAAATGGTGCGGGGAAAACTGGAAATCCATATGTAACAAAATGAAATCAGATCTCTATATCTCATCCACTGCAAAACTCAACTCAAAGTGAATCAAGGATTTGGGCATTAGACAAGAGACCCTATGCCTCCTGGAAGAAAAAGTAGGCCCAAATCTCCATCATGTTGGCTTGAGGAATGAATCCCTCAATATGACTCCTAAAGTACAAGAAGTAAAACTAGGAGTCAATAAGTGGGATGGGATCAAACTAAAAAGCTTCTTCCAGCAAAGGAACCAATCAAGAACTTGAAGAGAGAGCCTACAGAATAGGAGAAAATATTTGCCACATATGCCTCAGATAGAGCGTTAATCTCCAGAATAAATAAAGAAATTTTAAAAAACTTAACACCAAGAAAAAAACAAAAACAAATAGTCCAATCAATAAATGGGCAAAGAAACTAAACAGACACTTCACAGAAGAAATATGGTGAGTCAACAAACATATAAAAAACGGTTCAACATCTCTAGCAATTAGAGAAATGAAAATTAAAACTACACTGAGATTCCACCTCACTCCAGTCAGAATACAAGTGACAATCACATTGGTGAGGGTGTGGGGGAAAGGTGCACTCATTCATTGCTGGTGGGACTGCAAATTGATGCAACCACTCTGTAAAGTGATATGGAGATTCCTTAGAAAACTTGAAATGGAACCACCATCTGACCCAGTTATCCCACTCCTCAGGATGTACACAAAGGACTTAAAATCAGCATACTATAGTGACGCAGCAGCCACATCAATGTTTATAGCAGCTCAATTCGCAATAGCTAGGCTACACAACCAACCTAGGTGCCCTTCAACAGATGATTGGAGAAAGAATATGTGGTACATATACACAGTAGAATATTACTTAGCCAAAAAGGAGGAATGAAATTATCACATTTACTGGTAAATGGATGGAACTGGAGACTATCAGTAAACCAATCCCCAAACCAAAGGCCAAATGACCTCTGTCTGATATGTGGATGCTAACTCACAATAGGCAGGGGGAGGGAGGAGTGGAGGTTCACTGGTTTGGACAGTGGGGACCAGGGGAAGAGGAAGAGAGGATGGGAATAGGAAAGACAGTAGAAAGAATTGGAATTTAACTTTCCTATGTTCATATAGGAGTAAAAGACCAGTGTGACTCCACATCATCTGCAACCACAAAAATGAGAAGTTATACTCCATGTATGTATGTCAAAATACATTCTACTCTCATGCATAAGTAAAAAGAACAAACAAAAAATTTAGACCGTTGTTACAGTTAAAAATTTGCCACTTTGACTGTTTTCCTGGCCTCTATGTAATTTATTTCTCCTCTGATCTTTATTAACTTCCTCCTTCTGCTAACTTTGAGCTTTGTTTGTATTTCCTAGCTCTTTGAGATATAAAGTTAGTTGAAATCTTTTGTCTTAATGCACGTGTTTATTTATTGTGCTATGTGGGCATTATCTGAAACCTTCTTTTGCTGCTTCTAGCTTGTATTATATTTCCATTTTCATTTGTCTCAAGATATTTTTCTTTCCCTTTTGATCTCTGCTTTGATCCATTGGTTTTTCAGGAGTTTGTTGTTTAATTTCCAAATGTCTCTGAATTTTCCATTTTCCCTCATGTTATTGATCCCAGTTTTGTGTTGTTGGGGTTGGAAAAGATGTTGGATATGGCTTCTGTCTCCTCAAGTTTGTTAAGATGTGTGCTGTGGCCTAGCTGTGATCTATCCTAGACACTTTTCCTGAGTACGTGAAAGAATGTGTCTTCTGATGTCAAAGGGAAGTCCATTTGGTTATAGTGATGTCTGGTAAGTCCATTTGGTTATAGTGATGTTTACGTTCACTATTGATTCTGTCTGGATGAGCTACCGGTCGTGGAAGATGGGGTATAAGAATCCCCTACTCTTGGTGTATTTCTACATATTTCTCCATTCAACTCTGTTCAAATTTGACTCTCTCAGTACTTAGGTGCTCAATATTGAGTGCATGTGTCTGTATAATTGTTATATCCTCTTAATTAACACCTCATCATTACATCGTGGGCTTGTCTCTTGTGACAGTTTCTGTCTAGGTATATATCCCTTACAGTTTGAATCATGATGTCCCCACCAAATCTATATGTGGAAATCCCCACTGCTAAGGGGAGGGTATTCTGTAGTCAGGCTTTGGGGAGATGTACAAGTCAGCTTCTATCACTATGACGAAAATCCGAGGCAATTCAATTATCAGAAGAAAAATTTATTTAGCTTATGGTTCTGGG
Source organism: Urocitellus parryii (assembly GCF_045843805.1). Taxonomy (NCBI): domain Eukaryota; kingdom Metazoa; phylum Chordata; class Mammalia; order Rodentia; family Sciuridae; genus Urocitellus; species Urocitellus parryii. The sequence goes on from NW_027552340.1 coordinate 40,584, forward strand.
GTCTATTGCTTTGGGCCTCTGGAGAGGACACTAGATGGCAATGGCAAGGAGGACGTGGTAGAGCAAGCTGCTAACAGCATGACCCAGGAAACAGAAAAACTGGGAGACTGGGGTTCTACAGTCCCCATCCAGAGTACCCAAGGACCTCCCTAGTCCCCAGCTCTCATGGTTTCACCACTTGCCAATAGTGTGTTCTTGGGGACCAAGTCTTTAACACATGGACTTTTGGAAGACACTTGTCCAAACCACAGCAGGTGATCAGGTCCTGGGGGTGGGGACCTCATGAATGGGGTTACTGCCCTCATGAAAGTACTGACAGAATCTCTCCCCCTTCTAGTATGTGAGGTTAGATTGGGAAGGCCACTCTCTGTATGAAGTGGGCCCTCATCGGACAGTGGATCTGCTGATGCCTGGACTTCCCTACCTCCAGACCCGAGAGAAGTAAAGTCCTGTGTTTAGGACCCACTCGTTTCATCTTGCTACAGCGACCTGAACAGACCAAGACGGGGAAGTGGCTTTGGAACTGGACAGTGAGCAGAGACTGGAAGAGTTTGGAGGTACGAGCTACACTGCCACGAATGGACCATCAAGGGTGATTCCTGTGAGGGGTCAGAACAGAAGAGGAGAGGTTTAGAGTAAGTTTCAATTTTTTGAGAGAACACTTAGGTACTCATAAAAAATATATTGGAGAGTCTTCAACAGAAAAGAGGAACCTGTGATTGGACAATGGGAGAGAGGCCATTACTGTACAAGTGGCAAAGAACTGAACTGAATCATGTTTGTGTTCTAGTGCTTTGTGGAAGGTAGAATTTGTGAGCAATGAAATTGGGTATTTGGCTAAGGAAAATTTTAAGCAAAGTGTCGGAGCTTTGGTTTGACTTCACTTCCTGCAGTAAAATATGAGAAGAGAGAAATGACTTTCAAGATGGAGTTAATAAAAAGGGAATGAATGTTAAATTCAGAAAATTCTCAGTCTACCTGTACTGAAATAAATAAGATGGTCTGTTCAGGGGAGAACAAGGGTAGAGCTGAGCAACCATTTGATAAAGAGGTTACTCTGAGTTTCCCATCTCTGTGGAGGCCAGGTGCTCTTCATTAAGACAGGCTGATTAGTTGGCCATCTAAACAGAGCCCAGGACTTACTGCACGAGAAAAGGGAAGAGTAACCCCAAAGACATTTCAGAAATCAGGGCTGCCTGTGCCTTCCAAACCTAGATGCTACAAAACTGGAGACATGAATGCCCAGAGAGGCCTCATATTGAAGGCTGTGCTCCTCATAAGCCACAGCTGTGCTCTGGGCTGCCCCATGTGCAGCCCCATTAGGCTACAGCATGGTGTGTGCTGCCCCAGCGGAAAGTACTGACAAAAATCTATGTAGGGGTGAGGCTTTCCAAAGCTGGGCAGCGGCAAATCTTCAGAGGCAGGGCTGCTGATATTAAGGGTCCAAAAGACAAGACCCTGGGGGGAAGGTGGCTCAGTCGTGAGCACTTGTCTGGCCTGCGTGAGGCCCTGGGTTCCATCCCCGGTACTGCAAAAACAAACAAACAAACAAAAAAACAAACAACAACAAAAAACAAACAAACCCTCCATGTCAGTGGGCTTGAGGGGCAAAGTATCAAATCAGAGGAAATAATTCTTGGGATTTAAGATTTTGTACTTGCTTGAGAATGATTACACTTTTCCTTTTTTCCAGAATGGGAATGTCTATTCCATGCCTGCCCACCATTATATTTTGGATGTGTGTGACATATATGATTTCACAAGTTCACAACTGGAAAGCAGCTTACCTCAGAATTAATTGTAACTTCTCACACCCAGATCTGATTTGCATGAGAATTTATGAAAGGAGGACATGTATTTGGGAAGCCAGGACCTGCACTATGGTTGAATGTTTACATCCCCTCCAAATTCATAAGTTAAAATTCTCCCTCCCAAGGAGGTACTATTAGGAGGTTGATTCTCAGGGAGGTGATCAGGTCCTGGAGGCAGAGAGCTAATGAATGAGATTGGTTCCCTTAAAAAAGAGTTATGAGGGGGCTGGGGATGTGGCTCAAGTGGTAGTGTGCTCGCCTGGCATGCGCAGGGCACTGGGTTCGATCCTCAGCACCACATAAAATAAATTAAAGATGTTGTGTCCACCGAGAACTAAAAAAAATAAAATAAAAATATTTTTAAAAAAAGAGTTACGAGGGACTCTGTGTTCCTTCTTCCGAGTGAGGCTAGTGAGGTGGTGACTGTCTAGGAGGAAGCAGGACCTCACCAGATCTGAATGTTCCAGTGCCTGGATCTCACACTTCCCACCCTTCACGTTTGTGAGAAATAACTCTGTTGTTTATAAGCTGCATCATTCACGGTATGTTGTGAAAGCAGCCCAAATGGACTGAGACAACCTACTAGGCATCAAAGACACATCTGCACTCCCAAGTTCATTGCAGCATTTAGACCGCCCAAGTGCATGCATTCAGATGAATGGAAAGGGTGATGTGGCATGCATATGTGTCTGTGCACGCTGTACCATACAATATTATCTAGGATTTTAAAAGGATATTTTTTAACTCAGTGTTCCTAAAGGAAGAGAACCAACAGGAGGTATGATCATAAAAAGCGGATTTATTTGATTGGCTTACACAACCAGAAGCTGGATAGTTCACAATGGCCATCTGCAGGCTGGAGAGCTAGAGGAAGCAGTAGCTGCGCAATATAAAGCCTCACAACAAAGGTGTCAACAATGCTAACCCAGTCCAAGACCGAAGGCTTCTGGAGAATCAGTGGCATAGTCCACTTTGGAAGAGTGAAGGAGCAAGAGTCTGATATCCTCAGATGATCGCAGCAGCAATCGAGAACCTAGAAGAACATAAGAAGAACAGAGCTTGCATCTGCCGCTGCTTCCATATTCTTCCAACCTTTATTCCATCCAAGTCTCCAGCCTATTGGATGATGCTGCCCATCTGAAGGAGGGTCTCCTCTTTAGTTTGCTATGCCACATGCCAATCATTCTTAGACACACCCTCATTTGACACACACCGAAGCCTCTTAATCTTCCACATCTCTTAAAACAATCAAGTTGACAATTCAAATCAACTGTTGCAGATATCCTGTCATTTGCAATAATATGGATAAACTAGAGGACATTATGCCAAGTGAATTGAGTTAAACACAAACACTGCATAGTCTCACATATACATGGAATCTGAAAAGTCAAAATCATAGAGGCCAAGAGTACAATGTTAGTTTCCAGGGACTAGAGATTTGTGGAAATGGGGAGATGTTCATCACAGAGCACACATGTTCAATTATGCAGGAGGAATCAGTTCAGGAGATCTAAAGTACAACACAGTTACTATAGTTATCATGCCATCTTGTTTTTTTTTTTAATTTGCTAAGAAAATAGACTTTAGATTGTTTTCACTGCACTAAAAAGAAGAGCTACATGAGGTGACAGGTGTATTAACTACCTTGAATCAATAATTTCACAAGGTATATATATGTCAAAACATCACACTGTACACAGTAAATATATGCAATTTTTATTTGTCAACTATATCTCCATAAATCAGGAGATGGGAAATATTGTCGAAGTCATCTTTGAAAACATAACAGTAATTCACTACAGTAACAAATGGTACTAAATTAAAAGGAAAGAATGAAAATTACATTACTTCCAAAACGTATGCCATACTCTTGAAATTGTCTTCCAAATCACATCTAACACATCTTTGAATATATTCTTCTCAGCTTCTGCCATTATATTTCTAATTTTTTCTTCATATCTCTTCATTATTAATTTTATTTGTTCCTCCTTTTCTTTCTCTAGCTTAGTAACACATTCCTTTTCTATTAGTCGGATTTCATTATCTCGTTCTTCGGCATAAATTTTCTTCAGAATCTCTCGACGCTTTTGCAGCTTTTCCTCCATGTTCTCATATATGCGGTGAGAAAAGTAAGCCCCTCCATTGTTCTCCACCATCTTATCTATCAGCTCCACCAGCATCTGCACTTGAACTTCCTTCTCGACCTTGTCTGCTTTGTTGCTAATGGCAAAATAGCGGTTCCCGCACTCCTTGATGATGCTTCTTAGGTTCACATCCGCACTTTCCAGGAAGCTATCAAGGCTACAGCCCTCCAACTCTTCCTTGCGAGTGAACAAGACTATCATGTTCTTTGTGACTTCCGGCCCAAAGACTGTCTTGATCAATGCAACAGTGTTCTGATCTTTCCTTGTGTAGCGGCCCAGCTGCATGACCATGATGATGGCGTGAGGTCCTGGGCAGGAGTAAAGGACACACCGACTGATCTCTTCACACATGGTGTTCAGACTCTCCTTGGTGTCAAAGAGCCCTGGAGTATCGACAACAAGAAGCTGTCCTCCCTTCCATGCTCGGGTTGCTCTTTGACAGGTCCTGGTCACAGATTGGGCAGAAATCTTAGATTCAAATATTTTTTCCCCAAGGATGGTGTTTGCCGAGGCACTTTTCCCACTTCCAGTTCTCCCGACCAGAACAATTCTCAGAGTGTCATTTTGGTGGTCAGCCATCTTCCTGGAGAGAGGCCCTGGAGCTTGGGCACACACAGAGCTGAAAGAGTGAAAGGAGAGGAAAACGTCAGCTTAGCTCTATGGGGACGATTCCCCATCCCCTTTTCTTCTCTTCTTCCCCCACTGAAATTTGGAAATATTCCATCATCCTTATTTATCCCAGTAGATAAAAAGATGAAATGGTCCGTTTACTGTGGAAGAAATAAAAGAAAAATAAAGAGTCCCCCACAAGAGAGTACCTGGTCCGGATGATTTCATGGGGAGGCCTGTGAAACGGACAAATCTGATCATCTCAATGCTACTTAAACTGCTCCTGATTATATAAAAAGAAGGGTGCCCCCCACCAGCCCACATGCCAACATAGGGACTAGTGCTCATGTGCCCCTGCCCCGATGCTGTCCTGCATAAGGTATGTGCACCTGCATCCCTACCCTGCCACTTGCCTCAGTGCCAAAGCCAAGACTGAGAGAAAGCTCCTGGGCTCCAATTTCTACTGCCACTGCCACCAGTTACAGACAAAGAAGCTGTGGGGAAGCTATGCTGTGCTGTCCAACTAGAACCACAGCCAAAGTAGTGACCACACTGACAGCTAAAATACATCTTCAGGTCGATGCTTGTTACAACGAAAGCCATCCTTTAAAAATAATAGAAACAACTGATATACCAGATATGCAAATATGATCCTACAGACAGAAGAAATGGAGAAAAGCAAAGTAACATGATTCCTTCCCAGGAACACAATGACTCCTCAGCCAGAGACCCCAAAGAATGATATTGATGAAATGCCTGATAAAGAATTTGAAAGAGCTGGGTTCACTTGCACACCTCAGTAATCCCAGCTGCTCGGGAGACTGAGACCAGAGAATTGCGAGTTCAAAGCCAGCCTCAGCAATGGCGGGGTGCTAAGCAACTCAGTGAGATCCAGTCTCTAAATAAAATACAAAATAGGGCTGGGGATGTGGCTCAGTGGTCCAGCACTCCTGAGTTCAATCCCTGGTACAAAAAAAAAAGAATATGAAAAGAATGGTTATAATGAAATTCCATGAGATACAGGAGAATACCTACAGTCAGTTCAGTAAATTTAAGGAATTTAGCAAAGAGATGGGAATCTTGAAAAAGAACCAAGCAGAAATATTGGAAATGAAGAGCTCAGCAAGTTGCAAAATACAGCTGAAAGCCTCAGCAACACACTACATCAATCAGGAGAATTTATGTAATCCCAACTACTCAGGAGTCTGAGGCAGGAGGATCACAAGTTCAAGACCAGCTCTGGCAATTTAATGAGACATGTCTCAAAAGAAATCATAAATAAAAAATGTCTAAACTTGAAATCAGGTATTTTGAAATAGCCCAACCAGACAAAAAAGAAAGAAAAATCATAAATAATGAATACATCCTCCAAACCTTGGGACACCATTAAGCAACTAGTCACATGTTGAAAGTACCTAAATGGGAAGAAAAGGAGAAAGGCATAGAAAATCTATTCAATGAAATAATAGTTGTAACTTTCCCTCATCTTGTGAAAGATATGGACATCCATGTACCAAAGACCCACAGGACTCCAAATAGACATGACCAGAAAAGATTCTCAATAGGGCACACAGTCAAAGTCAACCTGTCAAAAGTACAAGACAAAGAAAGAATTCTAAAAGCTGCAAGAGGAAACAGCAAGTTCACCTTACAGGCCCAGAGGGAAATAAAATGACATATTCCAACTTCTGAAAGAAAATCACTGTCAACCAAAAGCACTATACCCAGAAAATCTAGGTTTGGGAAATGAAGGAGCAACAAAGACTTTTCAAGACAAGCAAAACTGAAGGAATTCATCACCACGAGGCCAGTTTTCTAAAAGAAGCTGAAGGGAATCCTGTGTCTAGAAGCAAAAGAAAAGGAACTAATAGCATTAGTTATTCCTACAGAAGTATTAAAACCACTGAAAGAGCAGATGTCAGAAGGGGAAGAGAAAAGAAGCAGAAGTTATCAATAAAACAGACCACCAAGCCACCAAGTTGAGCAAGGGGCAAGAACAGAACAAAGTGTATTCAAAACCATTAAGCCCTTACCTGTCAGTAATGACCTTGAGTGTAAACAGAGTAAACTCCTCAAGTAAAAGACACTAGCTTCATAAAGGGGTACAAAATCACCATCCAGATATATGCTGCCTGTGAGAGACTCTTTCCACCAGTGAAGACACACAGACTAAACGGGATAGATAGAAAAATATATTCCCATGCAAACAAGAACCAAAAACGAATAGTAGAAGCTAATTTTATATCAGGCAAAATAAAGAAGACAACGATAAAGAAGCAACAGAGGTGATTCACCATGATCAAGTGGAATTTATCCCAGGATTCAAGAATTACTCAACATACAGAAATCAATAAATGTAATACAGCACATCAATAAATAAAAAACAATATGTAAGGAACTAAAATAACAAAGGAACAATCTGATTTTAAATGGGCAAATGATCTGACTAGACTTATATAAAAAAAGAAATACAAATGATGAACAAATAGATGAAAAAATGCTCAATATCCTTATTCACCAGGGAAATGCAAACAAAAACCACAATGCAAAATCATTTCCCTCCAGTTAGAGTGACTACTATCAATTAGACAAAAAGAACAAGTGTTGGTAAGGATGTGGAGAAAAAGGAACTCTCACACGCTGTTGGTGGAAAGGTAAATTAATACAGCCATTCTGGAGAAGAGTAGGAGGGTCCTCATAAAACTAGAATAGTCCACCATATGGTCCAGATGTTGTACTTCTGGGTGTGTATCTGAATAACATAAAATCAATATACAAAAGAAATACCAGCACTATCATGTTTCTTACACCACAGGTCACAATAGGCAGGATTAAAATCCTAACCTAGCCAGGTGTGGTGGTGCACACCTGTAATCCCAGCAGCTCGGGAGACTGAGGCAAGAGGATCACAAGTTCAAAGTCAGCCTCAGCCATTTAGTGAGGCCCTAAGCAACTTAGCAAGACCATGTCTAAAAATAAAACAATAAAAAAGGGCTGGGAATGTGGCTCAGTGTTTAAGCAATGCTGGGTTCAACCACTAGTATGAGGAGAGAAAGGAAGGAAGGAAGGAAGGAAGGAAGGAACGAACGAACGAACGAACGAATGAACGAAGAAGGATGGGGGAGGGAGAGGGAGGAAGGGAGGGAGAAAGAAAGAAAAAAAGGGAGAAAGACAACAAGGAAAACACCGAGGTCCCTATGAATGGATGAATGAATGAAGAGAATGTGGTATAGATGTACAATGAAATATTACTCAGCCATAAAAGGGGGAAACCTGACATTTGCATGAAAATGGATAGACCTGGAGGACATTGTTAAGTGAAATAAGTCAGACCCAGAAAGATAAGTGCTGCATGTCCTCTCTCATAGGTGAGAAATTAAAAGTCAGCCTGAATGTGGACCAGTGACCCCTAAGGCTGGGGAGGTTGGGGACACAGAGCATAAGGAGAGGATGCAGAGTGGGGCCACCGAGGTGGACAGGAGGAATGAGTTCGAGTATTGTGCAGCACAGTGGGATGACTGTCGCTCCCAAAACCTCTTATGTGTTTTAAGAGGAAATAGAAGAGAGGAGTCCCAAGGCTCCAAGAAATGACAAGGAAGCCAGGCACAATGGTGCTCAGCCTGTGAGCCAACTGCCAGGCAGCTGAGGCAGGATTGCGGGGTCAAGCCCAGTCTGGACAACTTAGGGAGCCCCTGAATTTAAAAACAAAACACTAAAACCTGGTAGGAGGTGGCTGGGGATGAAGCTCAGTGGCAGAAATCTTACCTAACATGAGGAAGGCCCTGGGCTCTATCTCCACTACCATGAAAAATAAATGATAAAATAAAACAAAAAGGAGTTGGTGATGTAGCTCAGTGGTAGAGCAAAAAGAAATGATAAGGATTTGATAAGTACACATTGTATACATGTGTTGCAATATCATGCTGAAGCCCAAAATGTATACCATTATTTCATGTTAATCAAAAATACAAAGAAAGAAAAAATTTAATTCCTTCCATGAGGCAAGTATACTATTGATTCTAAGAGCTGGTAAAGATTTTACCAATAAAGAAGGCTACAGTTGTATCTCATTTAATACTCATGTAAAAATCCTAATGAGTTATTAGATGCCAAAAAATAATATACCATGATTGTGATTCAATGCAAAAATACTAGAATGGTTACTTATAAGACAATTGGCTGTTATAATACATCCCATAAATAGATTCAGAAGAAAATTACCTAGATGCAGAAAAGATATTTGACCAAATTTCACATTGATTCATGTTTAAAGCATTTTACCTAATAGTAAATTTGCAATTAATAGACACTTCTTTTAATATGATTTAACATACATACAAATTTCAAAAATTTTATTATCATTTTTTTCTTCTGGAAGTTAAAAAATTCATTATAAAGTTCATTTGGATGAAGAAAAGTGAGTTATCCTGAACATCAGAAAAGAAAAGTATGTCTATCTGACAGAAAATGATTCCAGTCTCTGTAATTCCAGCAGGAGGACGCTCGGGCAAGAAGAGTCACAGAGAAAATTGTCCGTCTGGTTTTCTTTTACATTGATCTAACCATACTAAGCTACATCTATATTCCATACGGCAGCATCTCTTTTCAAGATAAACAATTTTATAAGCAACACTGGGGTACCTATTTAATCTTGCAGAAAATGATTAAATTGCATTCATTTTCTCACACCACGGGACTTCCAAATAGGTTAGAAATGTAAAAATGTTAACTCGTTTTTCCCAAAGTGCCTTTTGAGAGATTCAAGATGGCAGAGTAGAGAAAGCCGCATTCCTAGTTGCTCAGTGACTGGGTATTCAAGCAGCAGAGTGCAGCTTCTCAGTGAGGTGGGTGAAGGAAGGATTTCACCAAAATTTAATACTGGACAGTCAGAATGTCTTAGAGACTCAGAAATTCAGGTGCGTTGAACAAAGAAGAAGGTTCACTGGAGCCAGGCTGGTTGTGGCAGTGGCAGGGCAGCTGTGGTGGCACTGGGTCACCAGGGAGGGGAGGGAGAACAGAGAGAGAAACACAGGGATCAGAGTCGGCATGGGAACCCCAGATCAGAAAAGCAGCAGGCACTTAGCTGAACCAGAGGCTGCACCTCAAGCTGGAGTCTGAACACTGCAGAGTTGCTCAGCTGCTGTGGAGAGCTGAGGCTGGGCCGTCCTGAGGAGGCCATGCTGCAGCTGCTGCTGTGGGAACCCTGGAGATCAGAGCAAACAGCCCCACAGTGCGCCACAGTGCCCCACAGTGCCCCAGCAGTGCCCCCCCCCATGGGGCCCAGGGAGTACCTAGCAGAATGAGAGTGAAGCAGGGAGACAGAAGAGTTCATCCAACAACAGCAGAATACACTTTCTTCTCACCTCTTTATCTCTCTGGGAACCTTCTCCAAGATATTTTAGACCACAAGGCAACGCTTAACAAATACAAAATAACTGTTATAATTCCTTGTATCTTATCAGATCAACAAAATTAGAAATTAACACCAAAAACCCTATGGGAAACGATATGAATTCATGAAGATTGAACAATACACTTTGGGGTTTTGTTTGTTTGCTTGTTTTGCTTTTCATACTGGAGATTGATTGAACCCGGGGGCATGGCACCACTGAGCAACATCCCCACCCCTTTTTAGTTTTTATTTTGAGACAGTATCTCATTAAGTTTCTTAGAGCCTCACTAATTTGCTGAGGCTGGTCTCAAATTTTCAGTCCCCCTGTCTCAAACTCCAAAATCACTGGGATTACAGGTGTGCACCAAAACATCTAGTTAGAATAATGCACTTTTGAATGATGAATGGATAATAGAACAAACTGGGAAAATCCAAAAATTCTTAGAATCAAATGAGAATAGTGACACAACATACTAGAACCTCTTGGTCATTCTAAAGGCTGTTCTTTTTTTTAAATGTTTATTTTTTAGATATAGATGGACACAATATTTTTATTTTTATTTTATTTTTATGTGGTGCTGAGAATCAAACCCAGTGCCTCGTACATGCTAAGCAAGAGCTCTACCTCTGAAGTTCTAAAAGGAAATTTATAGCTATGAACACCTACATAAGAAAAATCAGAATCATCCCAAATAAATAGCCTAATGATACATCTCAAGGTCCTCAAAAAAGAGAATGAAACAACTTCACAACCAGTAAAAAAAAAAAAAAAAAAAAAAAAGGAAATAATTAAAATCATAGCCAAAATCTATGAAATTGAGTAAAAAATTACAAAGGATCAATGAAACAAAGAACTGGTTCTTTGAAAATATAAACAAGATTGATAGAAACCTTAGCTAAAAGAGCAGAAGGAAAAAGAGAGGTGACCCAAACTATTAAAATGAAAGATGTAAAAAAGGAAATCACCACAGACATCACAGAAATCCAGTGGACCATTAGGGACTAAATTGAAAAAACTCCAAGAAATTAGAAAATCTAGAAGAAATGGATACATTTTAGTGCACATTCAATTTGCCAAGATTTAATTAAGAGGACATAAAAATGGAATAACTAGTAATGAGAAGCAGTAATAAAAAGTCTTCCAACAAAGAAAAGCCCCGGACCAGATGGATTCTCAGCTAAAGTCTACCAGACCATTAAAGAACTAATGTCAACACTCCTCAAATTATTGTGTGGAATAGAAAGGAATGGAACACACCTGAATTCATTGTATGAAGCCACACTGATACTCATACCCAAACCAGACAAGAACACATCAAGGTAAGAATACTACAGACCAAAATACTAGACTCTGATGAACGTGAATGCAAAAATATTTAATAAAATATTAGCAAAAAATATTCAACAACATCTAAGAAGGTTTTTCATTCTGACCAAGTTGGTTGTATCCCAGAGACACAAGAATGTTTTAACATATGCAAGTCAGTCAATGCAATTCATCAACTAAATAGAATTAAGAACAAAAAACTCAGTCACCTCAAATGCAGAGAAAACCTTTGACCAAATCCATCAATCATTCATGATAAAAGCACTGAAGAAACTGGGATAGAGGTGACCTACCTCAACATCATAAGACAAAACCCAAAGTGGGAGAAACCTGAAAGTATTTCCTTTAAAATCCAGGGCAAGATAAGCATGTCTCCTCTTACCACCCCTATTTAATATAGTGCTAGAAATCAAGTCAGAACAATTAGGCAAAAGAAGGAAAGAAAAGGAATAAAAATGGGAAAGGAAGAAGTCAAATTATCACTGTTTGCAAATAATATGATCCTTTAATGGGAAGATCCAAAAAATTCCCCAGAAGATGACTGGAGCTAATAAACAAATGAGCAATGTAGCCGGTTACAAAAGCAACAATACAAATATCAATAAGCTCTCCTATTTGCCAACTATGAATCTGCTGAGAAAGAAATAAGGAAAACAATCCCATTCACAGTAGCCTTAGGGAAAAAATAAAACTAGGAATAAATCTACCCAAGGAGGTGAGAGAACTCTACAATGAAAACTATAGAATACTGAAGAAATTTAAGAAGACCCAAGAAGATGGAAAGACCTCCCACGTCCATTAATAGGCAAAATTAATGTTTTTAAATGTCTTCATTGAATGTTTTTAATGTTTTTATTTCCAAAAGCAGTTTACACATTCAATGCAGTCCTCACCAAAGTATCAACGACATTCTTTAGAGAACTAGAAAAAAGAGTCCTGAACCTCATTTGAAAAAATAAAAGACCCAGAATAGCCAAAGTAATTCTTGTTTGTTTGGTGCTGGGGATTGAACCCAGGGCCTTCGGCACCAGAGGCAAGCACTCTACCAACTGAGCTATCTCCCTAGCCCAAGCCAAGCTAATTCTAAGCCAAAAAAGCAATCTGGAGACATCACAATACCTGCCTTCAAATCATACTACAGCATTACAATAACAAAAACTGCATGGCACTGGCATAAAAACAGACGCCTGGATCAATGGCCCAGAAGTGATAATAACACAGAGACGAACATAACACGGATAGGGGCATCTGATCTTTGACAAAGGTGCCAAAAGCATACACTGGAGAATAGACAGCCCGTTTAACAAATGGTGCTGGGAAAACCCGTGATCCCTGTGCAGAAGAATGAAACTAGAGCCTTATCTCTCCCCCTGCAAAAAGATCAACTCAAAATGCATCAAATGCCCAGGAATTAGACCAGAACCCGTGCAACTCCAAGAAGAAAACACAGATCAACACTCCAAAATGTAGGCACAGGCAACGATTCTCATAGGACCCCTGAAGCTCAGGAGAGATTGCTAAGAGTTAGTAAATGGAAAGCAATCAAATTAAAACCTTCTGCACAGCAAACAAACAAACAAACAAAAAATGGTTAAGAATGGGAAGAGAGAAGCTACAGAATGGGAGAAAATCTTTGCCAGCTACTCTTCTGACAGAGGATTGATAGCTAGAATATATACAGAGCTCAAAAAACTTTACCCCCAAAAGTCAAGTAACTCAATTAATAAATGGGCAAATGAACTAAACAGACACTTCTCAAAAGAAGAAACTCAAATGGTCAACAAATACATAAGAGAGTGTTCAACATCAACAGCAATTACGGAAATGCAAATCAAAACCGCCCTGAGATTTCATTTCACTCCAGTCAGAATGGCAGTCATCAGAATACAAACAATAATAATTGCTCAAAAGGATGTGAAGAAAAAGGAAGACTCTAACACTGCTGGAGACCGTAAATTATCACAAACACTATGGAATTAGGATGGAGGCTCCTCAAAACACTAGGTGTGGAACCACCACATGGCCCAGCCAGGCCACTTCTGGGTATTTACCCTGAAGCATTAAACTCATCTCACCACAGTGATATCATGCATATCCATGTTTATGGCAGCACGATTCACAATAGCTGAATTACGGAACCAGCCCAGGTGTCCATCAATGCATGAATGGGTAAGGGAACTGTGGTCTATATGCACGATGGAATTTTATTCAGCCATAAAGAAAAATGAAATTACGTTATTTACAGGAAAATGGATGGAACTAGAGAGCATTATGTTAAGTAAGCCAAGCTCAGAAGGTCAATGGTTGTATGCTTTCTCTCATATGTGAAAGCTAGAGAGGAAAAAAGGAAAGAAGGAGTTGGAGGGGAGGGGTGCAGGGGACCTCATGAGAAAACAAAAGACCCAGAAACTTCATGAGATCGTTTCTCAAATTAAAAAAAAAAAAATTGTTAAAGGCTAGCGCAGAGTGGCTCAGAGGTAGAAAATGAAAAGGAAATCAGTTGAAGAAAGGGACCAAGGAGTAGGTGGGAGGGAGTGGGGGAGTGCTGGGAAAGGATATTGGCAGAATTACATTGTTACATTGTGTACATATTCTCATATATAAGAGCGTATTATCATATGTGAGAACTATACTGCACCAATTGAAAAAATGTGGAGAAGAAAGTTAACTCAGATTCTTTGCAACCTGGGGATGATGAAAATGTTTGTAATGTAAGACTTAAAATTGTATAAGCAAACACTGATAAATTGATTACATAAAAATAAAAAAAATAATAATGTAAGGCCAAAAAAAGTAGACAAATTAAAATACAAATGTAAAACTACAAAAAAATCTTCCTAAATTATATCAAAGAGATTTAAGTTTACTAATACACAAGGAATATCTAAACACAGAGAAAGAAAACATCAACAACTTCATTTTTAAAAATGGACAAGAAACTGCCAGTGAGGTGGCATACAACTGTAATCCCAGCTACTGGAGAGGCTGAGGCAGGAGTATCACAAGTTGGAGGCCAGCCTCAGCAACTTAATGAGATCCTTTCTCAAAATTAAACAAAATAAAAAATTTAAAGGGTAGGGCAGAGTGGCTCAGAGGTAGGGTACTTGCCTAGATTGTATGAGGCTGTGGCTTCACTCCGTAGTATAAAAGAAAGAAAAAAGCAAACAAGAAAGGAAGGAAGGAGAGAGGAAATAAAAATAAAAATTGAGCAAGAGATATAAGTAAATTTTAAAAGATTCGAAATGCATAGAAAATGCATAAATAGAGCAAAGCGAGTCTCCTCAGTCCTGCTATTTCTTCAGAACGGCTAATTCTCTGTCCACAGCAGCCCTCCGCCACCCACAGGTCACACTGCTAGGACACAGCTTCCATCTGCTGAGTGCTGGGAAAGAGTCTGAATGACCTGCGGAACCCACGGAGGGTCACCAAACTTGCTGGGATCCTGATTCTTTTTCAGTAAAAAGAAGGATTTCAACAGACAGTGTCTAAATGGACTTCCAGCCCCCCAATTCTACCTTGAGTGCACGGAACCTCCTGGGGAGAAACCAGGCAGGCTGTGTGGAGCGAACCCCACTGCCCAGAGCCTGCCCTGCCCAGCAAAAGTTCGCCCTGTGAATGTCTGGATGAAGGACACCATGCTAATAAATCTCCTTGCCTCCCCCGAGCCCCTGCCAGCCACCACCACCGGGAAGCACACTCCTAGGGTGCTGCTGGCGCTCAGTAGGGGGGAACCCTACCTCGCCCCCCTGCAGACCAGAGCCCACCCCGTGCAGACGCCCCTGACTGCCCCTCTCAGCTCCTTGGCTCCGGGTGCTCTTCACAGCCAGCCTCACCGTTAGAGTGTGTTGACAAGTTCTCAAGTTTTCTCCAAGACAGTTGCTTGAGTGGATGCCTCTGCTTCACCTGTGACAGAAATGTTTGCTCCCCCAAACCTCGGGGTCAGGAAACCCAATTGGGTGGAGCCAGTGAAAACACTCTTGCCTTTTTTTTTTTTTTTTTTTTTTTTTAGAGAGATAGGGAGAGAGAGAGAGAATTTTTTTTAATATTTATTTCTTAGTTCTCGGCGGACACAACATCTTTGTTGGTATGTGGTGCTGAGGATCGAACCCGGGCCCCACGCATGCCAGGCAAGAGCTCTACCACTTGAGCCACATCCCCAGCCCACACTCTTGCCTTTAAGGAAACAGAAATACTCTCTAAAATTGAGTGGGAGCTTCCGTTTTGCCAAGTTGAAATATTTTGTCTGTGTGCCTGCTATAACACCAAGATTTTCAAAGTTCTATTTTTTGTTTGAGGTCACATTGATTTTGCCCAACTGTAGACAAATGTCAGTGTCCTCAGCAGGTAGGCTAGGCTAGGCTGTGACACTCAGAGGCTGTGCGCATTTTCAACTTATGGTGTTTTCAACATGAGATGAGTTTGTCAGACATAACCGTACTGTAAGTTGAGGAGCATGTGTGTGTGTGTGTGTGTGTGTGTGTGTGTGTGTGTGTGTGTGTATAAACCCACATATCCATATATACACACATATATATACATTAAAAACTCAGAGCTTTTTCTGATGCTTGTTAGGTGCAGGACAGGCTGAGTAAGCTGTCTGCAGGGCATGCCAAACAAAGTTAGCCAAAGGATGACCTGACCACTCAAACCCTCTGTCTGGTTCTTTATGGACTATTTGCTTCAAGCCCAAAGGCCCAAGCCGCGGCTCAAGGCTGAACACTTAAACCCCCTTGTGCCAACAGGCAGCTTGCAGACCAGAGACCTCATTAGATTTGGGCTATAAAAACTCCCTCCTGCCGGGCCCTTCTCTCTCTTGCTTTCTCTGTCTCTCTTGCGCGCACTTTCCCCCATCCCCTCTCTCTCTCTTTGTCTCTTTTCTCCTCTGTTGCACTGCTGCAATAAAGCTCTCTTGGTCACTCTGAGTGTTGTGGTCACTTTTCTTTCAATGCTATGATGTAAGACAAATTCAAATTTAACTTATTAAGACATTGCAAAAATAATACCAGGAGATGAAAAGAATGGCATCCTGACTCTTACACAAATGCATTCAACTGTCAGGAAAAACTACTTAGGATATATTAAAAAATAGAAAATGTAAAAAAAACAAGTAAAGTAGTTATTGAGGTCAGCCTCAGGGTCACAGCTTCCTCTTCTGAAGTTCACATATTGTACACTTACATCACGGGTGCCCAAATATGTAAATAGAACCAAATAGCCTTCTAAAGAGGCAAAGGTGGAAAGCTTGTAAAATCTTTACTTCATGTCACCACACACTGCAGACAGCTTTGCCCTCCATCTCTGGAAAGCACTGCATCTTATTAAAACAAATATGAAATTTCTCGGTTACTGTTGGCTCCTGGTCCAGCAGCTCTTCCCCTGTGTGTCTAAAGACACTTCCCCCATAAGACTGAAAAAAGGCAGAAGCCACCAGCTCTTCCAGGAAACTCCTCCCTTCAGTCAAGCGTCTGTGTGGGGACAGACACTGCCCTGCCCCTGCCTGTCTTGGCAGGACTGGCAGATCACGGGTGAAGAAAGCAGTGGGGGATCAGCGGGGACATCCAACCTGCCACCTAGCACGGAGGCCTTAGTTCATTCCACGTTCAGCACAGCTTCCTTCCGGTTTCCTGCTCTGCTTTGGGGTATTGCTCAGGCTTCCTGGATTGTCCCTCTCCTTTCTCACCCAAATAGGGTCCGCATGAATAGGAAGATCTGGTGCCTGCACCCCTGGGACTATGACAAGGAATCTAGAGAGTTTGTAGCTCCACACCCATCGGTTTTTGATGAAGTAGTCTTTGGCTTCCCAGTTGCTCAGGAAAACTGTCTTCTGCAGCTGGGGTGGAGCAGACTGTAAGGAAAGAAAACGGTGCTGGGTGTGAAAGCACTCTTGAAGCTCGATCCCCCAAAGAAGCACTGACCCAACTCTCAACAGAGTTAAATGCCATGCCCAAAAGAGACCTTTACTGTCCTCCCCTCTGGTTCTTGTTGCTGTAGTAAGACAGCCACAGACATTCAGTCTCATTACGAAACAGGTCTCTGCTTTCTTTTAATGCTTGCCTGAAGACTCCGCTATAAGCTCCCAGACAGGACTGTGTCGTCAATAGAGAAGGACTCTCTTGGAGCTTCATGCAGAGAATTGTACTAGGTACTGTACTAGTCTTGGTCCTCTAGAGGAACAGGATTTTGTGATTTATTAGGTTGGCTTACAGGATCAGAAGACAGTTCCACATGGCCAACTGCAGGCTGAGCTGCCAAGAAACCCGTGACAGCTCAGTCCGAGAAGCTGGAGCCTCAGAGAAAGAGGGACAATGAGGCAGCCCCAGTCTGACTGAAGGCCTGCAGACCCCCTGGAGAATCGCTGATCCGAGTGGGCTTTGGAGTGAAGGGCCTGGAACCTGATGTGATCGCAGCGGCCATCCAAGCACCCTTTCAAGAAGAATCAAGCTTGTGTCTGCGTCAGCTTTCTCCTTCCTCCACATTTTGTCCCATCCAGGCCCCTAGCCTGCTGGACGGTGCCACCCACATTCAGGAAGGGTCTCCTCCCTCAGCTGGCTGTCCCATATGTCAATCATTTCTGAAAACACCCTGCATCTACAGTTCCAGAAGTGTCTCCGTCTTGGGCATCCATTGATCCAATGAAGTCCACAATCCAGATGAAGCCTCACAGTTATCCTCAGGTATTGTTCCTTCACAGATATCCTGAACTATGGGTTCTCCAGGGGGTCTGCAGGCCATCATTGGTCCCTCTTTCTCTGAGGCCCCAGCTTCTTGGACTGAGCTGCTGCTGACTCCTTGGCATCTCCAGCCTGCAGTTGGCCATGTGGAAGTGTCTAGGGACAGGTTTCCAAGATGGCAACACTTAGCCAACTTTCACGCTGTGCCAGTGAACTCAGCCTGGATTTCCAGGATTCTTTCCATCTGAAAGCAGATGTTCTTGAAATCAGATTACTGACCCAAGATCTGGTAGAATAAGAATTAATTACAAAGTATTGAATGAAACATTTAAGAAATATTCTTGTGGTTAGTTGTTTGGAATACTATTGGTATTATTTCTAGCAGTCTATATCTCACAATTAAGTAGACTATGTACTTAGAAACATACTTTGTATACAACCAGAGATATGAAAAATTGTGCTGTATATGTGTAATAAGTTGTAATGCATTCTGCTATCATTTATTTTTGAAAAAAATCAATAAAAAAGAAACTACTTATTATTGTGTGTTTTCCACTAGCTCTCAAAATTCAAAAACAAATACTTGTGCTGAGTCTTCTTATTTTTCAAGGTTATATAATCATATGTTCAGTATCAGATGGGCACAATGGTGCACACCTGTAATCCCAGTTACTCAAGAGGCTGAGGCAGAAACATCACAAATTCAAGGCCAGCTTCAGGGACTCAGTGAGACCCTGTCTCAAGATAAAAAGACCTGTGGATGTAGCTCAGTGGTAAAACATCTCTGGGTTCAACCCCCCAGTACCAAAAAATATCTATACTGTTTTAAGTGAAGATATAACCACACAAAGCAATTTTGCATCAACACTGTATCTAGAGTGTGATATTTGATGGACACTATGCCTATAATCTGAGTGGTTCAGGAGGCTGAGGCAGGATAATTGCACATTCAAAATCTTTCTCAGCAACATAGCAAAGCCCTAAGCAACTCAGTGAGACCCTCTTTCAAAATAAAATATAAAATATAAAAGTTATGGGGATATAGCTCAGGGGCTAAGTGCCTTTGGGTTCAATCCCTGGTACCATAAAAAAAAAAAAAATCACTCCTAAGGAACAGTGGTGATGTTACTGGTGGAGCTAATGCGTCCAAACCCCCATCACAAGAATATCAATGAGGCACCTGGCTTCCAGGGTCCCAGTCTATCAGGCATAAAGTCCACTCCATGGCAGACTTCAAGAAAAGGGAAATTCATGCAGATTTATCGAAACTGCATGCCAAATTTACTGGGGGAAAATCGTTTCTTTCCTATATTGTGATAGAAGAACAAATAAGAGAGTTTTTAAAAGCCTAATTCTAGATTTTGGAAATTTTGGAAAATCTCCAAATAGAAGTTAATTCTTTGTGCTTGGTAGTTACTTAATATTCTTTGTCGGGCCATAGCACCCACACGTCTGGCCAGACGCACCTTGAAATCTCAGTGATGAGAGAGGCAACTCTGGCTTTCTCAGGAGGTCATTTTAGACCCTGCCAGAGGCTGTGCCTTAGGGACCTTGCCTTTCCCAGGTTTTCTACTCTGTAGCTGCCACCATCCCTCTTGTTTGACTTTGACTTCCTCCTATAAATAAAGCATTCTCGGCTTTCTTACAACTGAAGGATGCTATAGATCAAAACTTAGCAAGGGATAAAGGAACCATTGCAGCCTACATCTCAGCATAACACGGCATGAAAACTTTTATTTCCAATAAACCTTCATATCTTCAAGAAATGAACCACAAATGGTTTATTGTAAATTCATTTGTGCATAGAAAAACATGTATCTTAGCTCGGCCACAATCATTTCCTGTCTCACCTCCTCCCCATTCTGTCTCCTCTGTCACTCACGTTTGTGGTCAGACCACAGGAAGAAAGGCCAGGTAATAGGGCCCATGTCCCCTTCCTTGTACTGCGAACGCATTCAGCAGAACTGGAGGAGGAGGGTTGGGCCAAGAAGAAATACCACCATGCAGATCACACCAAACCTCACTCTGGACCCTCCACGGGTCCTCCTGAGGACAGTGCATGGGTAAAGCAGAAGACCTTACCTGAGTCCAACCCACACAGTGGCCTCATTCAGAGCAAGCACAACAGTTGAACTTCTGACTCTGACTCAAGTGCTTAATAGGTATGGATGCCTTTCTAGGTCCTACCAATTCTGTTCTCAAAACCAAGTAGCTAGTAACCAGCTGAGCAGACTCATCATTTTTGACTACTGTTTATTGTGAAAAAAAAAATGACTGGAGGCCAGATGCAGTGGCACTGGCCTGCAATACCAGCAATTTGGGAGGCAGAGGCAGGAGGATCACAAGTTCGAAGCCAGACTCAGCAAGTTAGCAAGGCCCTAAGCAATTTAGGAAGACCCTGTCTCAAAAATAAAAAGGGCTGGGGATGGGGAGCACACCCCTGCCACCTGAACTTGAGCCCTGGACTCCCTCTCATTTCCTTGATCTTTCAACCGCCTTTTCCAATGAGAGAGCCACAATGACTAGCAGAGGCCACCAGCCTCAGAGTGACCCAGGTCTACTGTGCTATTGGTCATGGAGCTGCTGATGTCCTCTACCAATTTGTCCATAATCGTCACAAAGGTTTTGAAGATGACATTAGTGGGTTCGGACCAAGTGATCATTCTCACAATTCTCTTCTGAGATGTTGACACGTCAACCACTCTCCCCGTGCATCTTCTTAACTCATTCTACTTTCCTTCCAACAATTCTGCCAACTTCCTTTCCACACAAAAGTAGTCGAATGGTGACAGTGACATTTATTCACCTTCAGTCACACCTGTGTCCATGACAAGCAGGGTTATGGGGAGCAGGACTTTGAGTGGTCAAGTCTTTGGTCACTGTTGTGGGTGGAAATCAAAATCTGCAGGGGTGAGGCAACTGAGGGGGAGAGGAGGGAGGAGGGGAAGGATGGGAGTCGGGAAAGGAACAATGGGGCAGGCAGAAGGTGAGAGGGGCCTTTGGGCAGGTGGAAGAAGAGGGGTTGGAGGAGAAGGAGGAGGAGGAAGGGGAAAGAGCCCTGGGGCTCACTGCAACTGCTTCAGCTGCTGGCTCTGCTGGTCTGGGCTGCAGCTCTTTTATTTTGGCTCCTGTTCCAGAGCTTTCAGTCCATTGTCAGCCCATGGCCCTGTGGCTTTGGGCTGTGATGGCACATACACGGTGGCAGGAACACATGGCAGAGAAGGCCTGTTCACCTCTGGTGGCCAGGAAGCAGAGAGAGAAACATCTCCTCATGCTCCCCACGACCTAACTTCTTCCTTCCAGTAGGCCCACCAACTCCCAGCAGCACTGGGGACCAGACCTTCAACACACAAGTCTCTGGGGGACACTTTTCCAAACTATAGTATTCTTCCTCTGACCCTGAAAAATCTCATGCCCATTACATAATGCAAAATGCATTTAATCCATCTCTAAGAATTCCCAAAGTCTTCATAATTCTAGCATTGCTCACACCTACAATTTTAAGGTCTCCTCTGAGACCCAAGGCATACTCAGTTATAAGTCCCTCTAAAAACCAAAAGAACAAATTAAATATTTCCAAGATATATTTGCACAGGAAAAACAGTCCCCTCCCAAAAGAGAGAAAAAGGAAAATAATGCGTAATAGATCAAAACAAGACCAAAACCCAGCAGGGCAAATGTTAACTCCTATGGCTTCATGTCTGGCACCCGGGGAACACAGTGCTGTGACATCTACTTCCACAGGCTTGGGCAGCCCCACCAGCCTGACTGCCTGAAGCTCATATGGCCACTCTCTTGGGCTGCCTCTGCTGGCTGCCTGCAGCTTCCCTTGGCAGATCTTCCACATTCCTAACATCTCTAACCTCCCGAGGCCTCCACTGTAGCTTCAGGTTTACACATCACCCTGTCTACGGGATTCTGACCCTAACATATATTACTGCCCTCTAGGCTTTCCTTTAATCTTGGAGGCAGTCTCTACGACCCCATAACTCTTGATTCTGTATGCCTGCAAAACCAGCATCACATAGACAATGCTAAGTTTTGTCACCTGTGTGAACTGTCCCTGGATCTGCTCTCACTATGGCTGTAGTGGCTTTTCTCAGCCCTGATGGCTGAGCATGGAGAAATAAACCTGGGGAAACAATGACCTAGGCAGCCCTGTGCGAGCAGGCTTCCCTGGCACTCTCTTCTCACATCAAGTCTTTGAAATAATGTACACGTTTACATCCTTGGCCCTGTGATGGGGGGGGTCTTGCTGATTCCTGAGATGCCCTCAAGATATATTTCTGATTGTCCTGGTGCAAAGTCATTGGCTTTATATTCTTTCTCCTGCCTCTGGTTTATTTGTACAGATATTACAGGATGACATCAGCCCCTGCAGATAGGGGGCTGGGGGTCACATCAGTCCTTCTGCCATCTCATTCACAGACAGAGGCCTTTACTATGGAGACTTTACGGGGATCTGGGCACCTTTGGGAACCTAGGTACCTTTGGGAACCTGAGCTGGAGCCTAGGCCTTGATCCTTGAGTGGCAGAGCTTGCAGCCCTTAGTACTGTGGGCACAAGCATGCTTCCTGAGCTTGGGGTGGGCAGTGCATGCCAGTTTCTTGAATTACTTATATATTACGGATATTAATAGTTTATCAGATGCTCTTTTTTTTAAGTATTTGCTGTAGCACCTGAAGTATTTATCTTTCACTTATTACTCTCTCCCTAGAATATAAAGCACACCACTTCAAATGAAATAGAATCTGATATCAGTGTGCTTCCGATGAACTCCTACCCTTCTCATTTCATACTGACATTTTCACTTCTTCCCTTATCTTACACATCTTGCCTGTTTTCTGGGTGGTTTCGCATGGGGCAAGGAGGGTGTAATTCTGCTCCTTGTTTTGCCATTTTGATTTCACAAGGAAGCTTTCTGGCATTTATTTTTTAATTTTAATTTTCTGTTTGTTGTTTGTTGTCAGACTATAGAAGTGCCATAGCTTTTGAAAATGGTGATTTTCGTATTGAGACCCATTGCTCTACTTTTACTTCTGATAATCTGTCTGAAAATTATTTTTCTTTCTTATCAATGCTCAAACCTGTATTTTTTATTTGTTTTCCTTACCTTGCTAGTTAGGAGCTCACTAAATACTAAATAGAAGTAAGTCTCCTTTTTGCCCAATATTAATAGAAATACCTGCAGGGGGGTTTTTTTGTTTTGTTTTGTTTTTCAAGAAAAACTCTCTTCATTTGTCTACTTTTACATGCTTTCAGTATCTTTATATAGATATAATTTTTTCCAAGTTTTTATAATTCTCCCACAGGAAAGTTTATGTAATCAGTTCACTTCTCACCATGATTTTAAAGATTTTTAGTCATTATAATTTGATGTACAAAAATTTCATGACTTTTTTCAAATATACCGTTTTAGTCAGCCTTTTCACTGCTGTGACTAAAAGACCCAACCAGAACAGCTGTAGAGGAGGAAAAGTTTACGTGGGGGTCACAGTTTCAGAGGTCTCAATCCATAGGCAGCAGGCTCTGTTCCTAGGGGCTCAAGGTGAGGCAGAACATCATGTGGAAGACAGTGGTGGAGGGAAGTGGCTCTCATGATAATAAGGAAGCAGAGAGAGAGAGACTCCACTTGCCAGATACAAAATATATACCCCTGTCAAGAGCCATCCGTGTGTGGACCACATCGGCGTCATAGTCACAGCATAATGAATAGGAGAATCTGGTGTCTGGGAAGTTCCCATGGACATTTCCTCTGGTGGACTGCCCAGAGACATTGTGAACCCTATTCAGGCTCTGTCCCAGGTCCCACACAGCCCCTCTGAGAAGGGTGTGACCTGCCAAGATGCCAGTCAGCCTGCTGACTGCAAGACACCATGAAGCAAGATTCCACCCTTGAAACCTTATTCCTGCCTTTGATGTACCCCCTAAAAAACCACAGGAGCCAGTTTCTAGTTGTTCAGCTCCAGCTTCTGTGTGGAATTACAAGTGATTCCAGGAAGAGGAAACAGAATATGCAATGTGATGGCAGGGAGCTCACAGGTAACCAAAGGAGGTCCAGGATGGCTGGATCCTGAAGGAAGTCAAGGATGGCTAGCTGCTAAATTGGACTTCTGGACAAGTCAGAATGTACAGAAGTAATGTTGCAGATATAGGTAGATGATTTGTACAGGGACTTATTTTTATGTTTGGATCCTGAAATTTTTCTTATTGAAAATGGAAAATTGCTGCAGGGTTGGACTGAGCTATTTCATGGTCAGGTGCCGCAGTTTGGCTGGGCACAAAATCACCAGCCACTCAAGCAGGAACAAACTTTATTTCCGAAACTCCCGCCAATGCCATGCACTCTCCTGGGAAATATGCTGAACCACACACGCAGCATTCTCCCAGGCCACAGTACACCAACAGACAAATCCCTCCTCCGGAAATCCCTCCTACCGCACCTCCCCAACCAATGGGAACTCTCAGGGAGTCCTGCTAGAGCTCCAAAGTAGCAGGCCAAGTTGGACAGCAGGGGTCTAATATCCATTTGAATGCAGATCTTAACATAATCATATCATCTCAATGGCTTGCTGGTGTCACCTTTCAACCAAAAATGCCATGCATCATTCCTACTTGGCTATGGCTCTCAGCAGTCAGAGATGGGTTATGAGTGTATGTGAATTATGGATTAAAAAGCCTTCTCCCTCATGTGCTTTACATGAGGTGAATTCTGCTTGCTTTATTGGGGCCCTCTGCTTCCTCTGCCTCTCCATCCACCTCATCCTTTTAGTACATGCAAACAGAGCAATTGTGGTCAAACTGACCTAGAGAGGAGCCCTGGCTTGACCCTTTGAGGTGATTTCACTGGGTTCTCACCCACTCTCTTTGTTCTGCTCAGAACCTTGTGAAAACCTTTTTCCGGCCAGGGTTGTGGCTCAGTGGTAGAGTGCTTGCCTAGCATGCATGAGAAACTGGGTTCAATCCCTGGCACCACATAAAAATAAAAAAATAAAAAACACAAGGCATAAAATAAATTCTGGGTCTGTGATTAAAACAACAACAACAAAAAACAAACAAACAAACAAACAAACAAACAAAAAAACCATTTTCCCCTCCAACCACTCTACAAGAAAGTTTCTTTCATTTTAATTTTTATTCTCTCTGAGTTCAACTATGTCTTGAGAAGATCTTGGTTTGGGGTGTTTTGCCAAGTGTGGAAAATAACTGTTTTGAACTTAGAATGTAAAGGGAAACCTCAAGATCCAGGGCTGCTACTGAGGCAAGATCTGTCCTCGGGGAGAGCAGAGAACTGTCTTACCCTGTATGACCTGATGATGCTGAAATTCCTATCTGACAAAACGTGCCTGCTGCCCACTCATTCTGAAATATCAGTCCTCTCTCATGAGTAGACATTTTCCACCAGGATGGTAGCCAGGCAGAGGGAATGGCACACGTAGAAGAGGTCAAAGGAACTGAAAAAGACCAAAGTATCTGGGCAGAAGAGTTACCCATGCAAATCCTTAAATACTGGGTGTCCTCTGGGAAGCTTTCTGCTGCAATCTGCAGCCCATTCCTCTTGAATGGTCAGTATTTTGTAAAAGATATAAGCTCTGAAGTCCTAACACTACAGATCCTGGGCTAGATTAATGTCTATTCAAGGTCTAGGGATTGACTATATCATCCATTAAAATGAAAGAAATTGTGTCCCAAGTAGCTACCCAAAATACCCAGAAATAAGTTTAACTATAGAAGTGAAAGAATGTGAAAGGAAATGAAGGTCCCTCAAAAAATAGAAATGCCTAACATGTTCATGGATTGGAAGAATTAATATTGTGAAAGTGTCCATACCACCCAAATCCATATATTGATTCAATAAATTCCCCATCAAAGCATCAATTACATGCTTCACAGAACTAAAAAAAATCCTAAAATTCATATGGAAGCACAAAAGGCCCTGAATAATCAAAATAATCTTGAACAAAAAGAAGAAAGCTGAAGGTATCACAAAACCTAATTTTAAGACATACTATAAAATCATAGTAATCCAAACAGCATGGTATTTGCATAAAACAGGCACACAGTTTAGTGGAACAGTATAGAAACCCCATAAATAAACCCAGGAACCTATAGTCAACTGGTTTCCAACAAAGACATGAAAAACATACGTTTAGGAAAGTACAGCTTTCTTGGTAGGACAACATGGAGAAGATTGGAACTTGACCCCTATCTCTCACCCTGTACAAAAAATCAAATCAAAATGGATCAAAGACCTAAGGAATCAGTGGTTTTATACCTAATGGATGAAAGACCTGAAATTTCATAACTATTAGAAGAAAGCTTATGGGAAACACTTGAAGACATTGGCACAGACTATGATTTTTTGGATATGACCCCTAAGCAAAGCAAACAAAAGCAAAACTTGACAAATGAGATAACATCCAACCAAAAAGCTCTGCACAGCAAATGACAGAATGAAGAGAAAGCCCACAGAATGGGAAAAAATATTTGCAAACGGTTCATCTGATAAAGTATTAATATCCGTAATATATAAGTAATTCAAGAAACTGGCATGCACTGCCCACCCCAAGCTCAGGAAGCATGCTTGTGCCCACACTACTAAGGGTTGCAAGCTCTGCCACTCAAGGATCAAGGCCTAGGCTCCAGCTCAGGTTCCCAAAGGTACCTAGGTTCCCAAAGGTGCCCAGATCCCCGTAAAGTCTCCATAGTAAAGGCCTCAGTCTGTGAATGAGACGGCAGAAGGACTGATGTGACCCCCAGCCCCCTATCTGCAGGGGCTGATGTCATCCTGTAATATCTGTACAAATAAACCAGAGGCAGGAGAAAGAATATAAAGCCAATGACTTTGCACCAGGACAATCAGAAATATATCTTGAGGGCATCTCAGGAATCAGCAAGACCCCCCCCATCACAGGGCCAAGGATGTAAACGTGTACATTATTTCAAAGACTTGATGTGAGAAGAGAGTGTCAGGGAACCCTGCTCGCACAGGGCTGCCTAGGTCATTGTTTCCCCAGGTTTATTTCTCCATGCTCAGCCATCAGGGCTGAGAAAAGCCACTACAGCCATAGTGAGAGCAGATCCAGGGACAGTTCACACAGGTGACAAAACTTAGCATTGTCTATGTGATGCTGGTTTTGCAGGCATACAGAATCAAAAGTTATGGGGTCGTAGAGACTGCCTCCAAGATTAAAGGAAAGCCTAGAGGGCAGTAATATATGTTAGGGTCAGAATCCCGTAGACAGGGTGATGTGTAAACCTGAAGCTACAGTGGAGGCCTCGGGAGGTTAGAGATGTTAGGAATGTGGAAGATCTGCCAAGGGAAGCTGCAGGCAGCCATCAGAGCCAGCCCAGGAGAGTGGCCATATGAGCTTCAGGCAGTCAGGCTGGTGGGGCTGCCCAAGCCTGTGGAAGTAGATGTCACAGCACTGTGTTCCCCGGGTGCCAGACATGAAGCCATAGGAGTTAATATTTGCCCTGCTGGGTTTTGGTCTTGTTTTGATCTATTACGCATTATTTTCCTTTTTCTCTCTTTTGGGAGGGGACTGTTTTTCCTGTGCAAATATATCTTGGAAATATTTAATTTGTTCTTTTGGTTTTTAGAGGGACTTATAACTGAGTATGCCTTGGGTCTCAGAGGAGACCTTAAAATTGTAGGTGTGAGCAATGCTAGAATTATGAAGACTTTGGGAATTCTTGGAGATGGATTAAATGCATTTTGCATTATGTAATGGGCATGAGATTTTTCAGGGTCAGAGGAAGAATACTATAGTTTGGAAAAGTGTCCCCCAGAGACTTGTGTGTTGAAGGTCTGGTCCCCAGTGCTGCTGGGAGGTGGGGGCCTCCTGGAAGGAAGAAGTTAGATCGTGGGGAGCGTGAGATGTTTCTCTCTCTGCTTCCTGGCCACCAGAGGTGAACAGGCCTTCTCTGCCATGTGTTCCTGCCACCGTGTATGTGCCATCACAGCCCAAAGCCACAGGGCCATGGGCTGACAATGGACCGAAAGCTCTGAAACAGGAGCCAAAATAAAAGAGCTGCAGCCCAGACCCGCAGAGCCAGCAGCTGAAGCAGTTGCAGTGAGCCCCAGGGCTCTTTCCCCTTCCTCCTCCTCCTTCTCCTCCAACCCCTCTTCTTCCACCTGCCCAAAGGCCCCTCTCACCTTCTGCCTGCCCCATTGTTCCTTTCCTGACTCCCATCCTTCCCCTCCTCCCTCCTCTCCCCCTCAGTTGCCTCACCCCTGCAGATTTTGATTTCCACCCACAACAGTGACCAAAGACTTGACCACTCAAAGTCCTGCTCCCCATAACCCTGCTTGACATGGACACAGGTGTGACTGAAGGTGAATAAATGTCACTGTCACCATTCGACTACTTTTGTGTGGAAAGGAAGTTGGCAGAATTGTTGGAAGGAAAGTAGAATGAGTTAAGAAGATGCACGGGGAGAGTGGTTGACGTGTCAACATCTCAGAAGAGAATTGTTGTGAGAATGATCACTTGGTCCGAACCCACTAATGTCATCTTCAAAACCTTTGTGACGATTATGGACAAATTGGTAGAGGACATCAGCAGCTCCATGACCAATAGCACAGTAGACCTGGGTCACTCTGAGGCTGGTGGCCTCTGCTAGTCATTGTGGCTCTCTCATTGGAAAAGGTGGTTGAAAGATCAAGGAAATGAGAGGGAGTCCAGAGCTCAAGTTCAGGTGGCAGGGGTATGCTCCCCATCCCCAGCCCTTTTTATTTTTGAGACAGGGTCTTCCTAAATTGCTTAGGGCCTTGCTAACTTGCTGAGTCTGGCTTCGAACTTGTGATCCTCCTGCCTCTGCCTCCCAAATTGCTGGTATTGCAGGCCAGTGCCACTGCATCTGGCCTCCAGTCATTTTTTTTTTCACAATAAACAGTAGTCAAAAATGATGAGTCTGCTCAGCTGGTTACTAGCTACTTGGTTTTGAGAACAGAATTGGTAGGACCTAGAAAGGCATCCATACCTATTAAGCACTTGAGTCAGAGTCAGAAGTTCAACTGTTGTGCTTGCTCTGAATGAGGCCACTGTGTGGGTTGGACTCAGGTAAGGTCTTCTGCTTTACCCATGCACTGTCCTCAGGAGGACCCGTGGAGGGTCCAGAGTGAGGTTTGGTGTGATCTGCATGGTGGTATTTCTTCTTGGCCCAACCCTCCTCCTCCAGTTCTGCTGAATGCGTTCGCAGTACAAGGAAGGGGACATGGGCCCTATTACCTGGCCTTTCTTCCTGTGGTCTGACCACAAACGTGAGTGACAGAGGAGACAGAATGGGGAGGAGGTGAGACAGGAAATGATTGTGGCCGAGCTAAGATACATGTTTTTCTATGCACAAATGAATTTACAATAAACCATTTGTGGTTCATTTCTTGAAGATATGAAGGTTTATTGGAAATAAAAGTTTTCATGCCGTGTTATGCTGAGATGTAGGCTGCAATGGTTCCTTTATCCCTTGCTAAGTTTTGATCTATAGCATCCTTCAGTTGTAAGAAAGCCGAGAATGCTTTATTTATAGGAGGAAGTCAAAGTCAAACAAGAGGGATGGTGGCAGCTACAGAGTAGAAAACCTGGGAAAGGCAAGGTCCCTAAGGCACAGCCTCTGGCAGGGTCTAAAATGACCTCCTGAGAAAGCCAGAGTTGCCTCTCTCATCACTGAGATTTCAAGGTGCGTCTGGCCAGACGTGTGGGTGCTATGGCCCGACAAAGAATATTAAGTAACTACCAAGCACAAAGAATTAACTTCTATTTGGAGATTTTCCAAAATTTCCAAAATCTAGAATTAGGCTTTTAAAAACTCTCTTATTTGTTCTTCTATCACAATATAGGAAAGAAACGATTTTCCCCCAGTAAATTTGGCATGCAGTTTCGATAAATCTGCATGAATTTCCCTTTTCTTGAAGTCTGCCATGGAGTGGACTTTATGCCTGATAGACTGGGACCCTGGAAGCCAGGTGCCTCATTGATATTCTTGTGATGGGGGTTTGGACGCATTAGCTCCACCAGTAACATCACCACTGTTCCTTAGGAGTGATTTTTTTTTTTTTTTATGGTACCAGGGATTGAACCCAAAGGCACTTAGCCCCTGAGCTATATCCCCATAACTTTTATATTTTATATTTTATTTTGAAAGAGGGTCTCACTGAGTTGCTTAGGGCTTTGCTATGTTGCTGAGAAAGATTTTGAATGTGCAATTATCCTGCCTCAGCCTCCTGAACCACTCAGATTATAGGCATAGTGTCCATCAAATATCACACTCTAGATACAGTGTTGATGCAAAATTGCTTTGTGTGGTTATATCTTCACTTAAAACAGTATAGATATTTTTTGGTACTGGGGGGTTGAACCCAGAGATGTTTTACCACTGAGCTACATCCACAGGTCTTTTTATCTTGAGACAGGGTCTCACTGAGTCCCTGAAGCTGGCCTTGAATTTGTGATGTTTCTGCCTCAGCCTCTTGAGTAACTGGGATTACAGGTGTGCACCATTGTGCCCATCTGATACTGAACATATGATTATATAACCTTGAAAAATAAGAAGACTCAGCACAAGTATTTGTTTTTGAATTTTGAGAGCTAGTGGAAAACACACAATAATAAGTAGTTTCTTTTTTATTGATTTTTTTCAAAAATAAATGATAGCAGAATGCATTACAACTTATTACACATATACAGCACAATTTTTCATATCTCTGGTTGTATACAAAGTATGTTTCTAAGTACATAGTCTACTTAATTGTGAGATATAGACTGCTAGAAATAATACCAATAGTATTCCAAACAACTAACCACAAGAATATTTCTTAAATGTTTCATTCAATACTTTGTAATTAATTCTTATTCTACCAGATCTTGGGTCAGTAATCTGATTTCAAGAACATCTGCTTTCAGATGGAAAGAATCCTGGAAATCCAGGCTGAGTTCACTGGCACAGCGTGAAAGTTGGCTAAGTGTTGCCATCTTGGAAACCTGTCCCTAGACACTTCCACATGGCCAACTGCAGGCTGGAGATGCCAAGGAGTCAGCAGCAGCTCAGTCCAAGAAGCTGGGGCCTCAGAGAAAGAGGGACCAATGATGGCCTGCAGACCCCCTGGAGAACCCATAGTTCAGGATATCTGTGAAGGAACAATACCTGAGGATAACTGTGAGGCTTCATCTGGATTGTGGACTTCATTGGATCAATGGATGCCCAAGACGGAGACACTTCTGGAACTGTAGATGCAGGGTGTTTTCAGAAATGATTGACATATGGGACAGCCAGCTGAGGGAGGAGACCCTTCCTGAATGTGGGTGGCACCGTCCAGCAGGCTAGGGGCCTGGATGGGACAAAATGTGGAGGAAGGAGAAAGCTGACGCAGACACAAGCTTGATTCTTCTTGAAAGGGTGCTTGGATGGCCGCTGCGATCACATCAGGTTCCAGGCCCTTCACTCCAAAGCCCACTCGGATCAGCGATTCTCCAGGGGGTCTGCAGGCCTTCAGTCAGACTGGGGCTGCCTCATTGTCCCTCTTTCTCTGAGGCTCCAGCTTCTCGGACTGAGCTGTCACGGGTTTCTTGGCAGCTCAGCCTGCAGTTGGCCATGTGGAACTGTCTTCTGATCCTGTAAGCCAACCTAATAAATCACAAAATCCTGTTCCTCTAGAGGACCAAGACTAGTACAGTACCTAGTACAATTCTCTGCATGAAGCTCCAAGAGAGTCCTTCTCTATTGACGACACAGTCCTGTCTGGGAGCTTATAGCGGAGTCTTCAGGCAAGCATTAAAAGAAAGCAGAGACCTGTTTCGTAATGAGACTGAATGTCTGTGGCTGTCTTACTACAGCAACAAGAACCAGAGGGGAGGACAGTAAAGGTCTCTTTTGGGCATGGCATTTAACTCTGTTGAGAGTTGGGTCAGTGCTTCTTTGGGGGATCGAGCTTCAAGAGTGCTTTCACACCCAGCACCGTTTTCTTTCCTTACAGTCTGCTCCACCCCAGCTGCAGAAGACAGTTTTCCTGAGCAACTGGGAAGCCAAAGACTACTTCATCAAAAACCGATGGGTGTGGAGCTACAAACTCTCTAGATTCCTTGTCATAGTCCCAGGGGTGCAGGCACCAGATCTTCCTATTCATGCGGACCCTATTTGGGTGAGAAAGGAGAGGGACAATCCAGGAAGCCTGAGCAATACCCCAAAGCAGAGCAGGAAACCGGAAGGAAGCTGTGCTGAACGTGGAATGAACTAAGGCCTCCGTGCTAGGTGGCAGGTTGGATGTCCCCGCTGATCCCCCACTGCTTTCTTCACCCGTGATCTGCCAGTCCTGCCAAGACAGGCAGGGGCAGGGCAGTGTCTGTCCCCACACAGACGCTTGACTGAAGGGAGGAGTTTCCTGGAAGAGCTGGTGGCTTCTGCCTTTTTTCAGTCTTATGGGGGAAGTGTCTTTAGACACACAGGGGAAGAGCTGCTGGACCAGGAGCCAACAGTAACCGAGAAATTTCATATTTGTTTTAATAAGATGCAGTGCTTTCCAGAGATGGAGGGCAAAGCTGTCTGCAGTGTGTGGTGACATGAAGTAAAGATTTTACAAGCTTTCCACCTTTGCCTCTTTAGAAGGCTATTTGGTTCTATTTACATATTTGGGCACCCGTGATGTAAGTGTACAATATGTGAACTTCAGAAGAGGAAGTTGTGACCCTGAGGCTGACCTCAATAACTACTTTACTTGTTTTTTTTACATTTTCTATTTTTTAATATATCCTAAGTAGTTTTTCCTGACAGTTGAATGCATTTGTGTAAGAGTCAGGATGCCATTCTTTTCATCTCCTGGTATTATTTTTGCAATGTCTTAATAAGTTAAATTTGAATTTGTCTTACATCATAGCATTGAAAGAAAAGTGACCACAACACTCAGAGTGACCAAGAGAGCTTTATTGCAGCAGTGCAACAGAGGAGAAAAGAGACAAAGAGAGAGAGAGGGGATGGGGGAAAGTGCGCGCAAGAGAGACAGAGAAAGCAAGAGAGAGAAGGGCCCGGCAGGAGGGAGTTTTTATAGCCCAAATCTAATGAGGTCTCTGGTCTGCAAGCTGCCTGTTGGCACAAGGGGGGTTAAGTGTTCAGCCTTGAGCCGCGGCTTGGGCCTTTGGGCTTGAAGCAAATAGTCCATAAAGAACCAGACAGAGGGTTTGAGTGGTCAGGTCATCCTTTGGCTAACTTTGTTTGGCATGCCCTGCAGACAGCTTACTCAGCCTGTCCTGCACCTAACAAGCATCAGAAAAAGCTCTGAGTTTTTAATGTATATATATGTGTGTATATATGGATATGTGGGTTTATACACACACACACACACACACACACACACACACACACACACACACACATGCTCCTCAACTTACAGTACGGTTATGTCTGACAAACTCATCTCATGTTGAAAACACCATAAGTTGAAAATGCGCACAGCCTCTGAGTGTCACAGCCTAGCCTAGCCTACCTGCTGAGGACACTGACATTTGTCTACAGTTGGGCAAAATCAATGTGACCTCAAACAAAAAATAGAACTTTGAAAATCTTGGTGTTATAGCAGGCACACAGACAAAATATTTCAACTTGGCAAAACGGAAGCTCCCACTCAATTTTAGAGAGTATTTCTGTTTCCTTAAAGGCAAGAGTGTGGGCTGGGGATGTGGCTCAAGTGGTAGAGCTCTTGCCTGGCATGCGTGGGGCCCGGGTTCGATCCTCAGCACCACATACCAACAAAGATGTTGTGTCCGCCGAGAACTAAGAAATAAATATTAAAAAAAATTCTCTCTCTCTCTCCCTATCTCTCTAAAAAAAAAAAAAAAAAAAAAAAAAGGCAAGAGTGTTTTCACTGGCTCCACCCAATTGGGTTTCCTGACCCCGAGGTTTGGGGGAGCAAACATTTCTGTCACAGGTGAAGCAGAGGCATCCACTCAAGCAACTGTCTTGGAGAAAACTTGAGAACTTGTCAACACACTCTAACGGTGAGGCTGGCTGTGAAGAGCACCCGGAGCCAAGGAGCTGAGAGGGGCAGTCAGGGGCGTCTGCACGGGGTGGGCTCTGGTCTGCAGGGGGGCGAGGTAGGGTTCCCCCCTACTGAGCGCCAGCAGCACCCTAGGAGTGTGCTTCCCGGTGGTGGTGGCTGGCAGGGGCTCGGGGGAGGCAAGGAGATTTATTAGCATGGTGTCCTTCATCCAGACATTCACAGGGCGAACTTTTGCTGGGCAGGGCAGGCTCTGGGCAGTGGGGTTCGCTCCACACAGCCTGCCTGGTTTCTCCCCAGGAGGTTCCGTGCACTCAAGGTAGAATTGGGGGGCTGGAAGTCCATTTAGACACTGTCTGTTGAAATCCTTCTTTTTACTGAAAAAGAATCAGGATCCCAGCAAGTTTGGTGACCCTCCGTGGGTTCCGCAGGTCATTCAGACTCTTTCCCAGCACTCAGCAGATGGAAGCTGTGTCCTAGCAGTGTGACCTGTGGGTGGCGGAGGGCTGCTGTGGACAGAGAATTAGCCGTTCTGAAGAAATAGCAGGACTGAGGAGACTCGCTTTGCTCTATTTATGCATTTTCTATGCATTTCGAATCTTTTAAAATTTACTTATATCTCTTGCTCAATTTTTATTTTTATTTCCTCTCTCCTTCCTTCCTTTCTTGTTTGCTTTTTTCTTTCTTTTATACTACGGAGTGAAGCCACAGCCTCATACAATCTAGGCAAGTACCCTACCTCTGAGCCACTCTGCCCTACCCTTTAAATTTTTTATTTTGTTTAATTTTGAGAAAGGATCTCATTAAGTTGCTGAGGCTGGCCTCCAACTTGTGATACTCCTGCCTCAGCCTCTCCAGTAGCTGGGATTACAGTTGTATGCCACCTCACTGGCAGTTTCTTGTCCATTTTTAAAAATGAAGTTGTTGATGTTTTCTTTCTCTGTGTTTAGATATTCCTTGTGTATTAGTAAACTTAAATCTCTTTGATATAATTTAGGAAGATTTTTTTGTAGTTTTACATTTGTATTTTAATTTGTCTACTTTTTTTGGCCTTACATTATTATTTTTTTTATTTTTATGTAATCAATTTATCAGTGTTTGCTTATACAATTTTAAGTCTTACATTACAAACATTTTCATCATCCCCAGGTTGCAAAGAATCTGAGTTAACTTTCTTCTCCACATTTTTTCAATTGGTGCAGTATAGTTCTCACATATGATAATACGCTCTTATATATGAGAATATGTACACAATGTAACAATGTAATTCTGCCAATATCCTTTCCCAGCACTCCCCCACTCCCTCCCACCTACTCCTTGGTCCCTTTCTTCAACTGATTTCCTTTTCATTTTCTACCTCTGAGCCACTCTGCGCTAGCCTTTAACAATTTTTTTTTTTTTTAATTTGAGAAACGATCTCATGAAGTTTCTGGGTCTTTTGTTTTCTCATGAGGTCCCCTGCACCCCTCCCCTCCAACTCCTTCTTTCCTTTTTTCCTCTCTAGCTTTCACATATGAGAGAAAGCATACAACCATTGACCTTCTGAGCTTGGCTTACTTAACATAATGCTCTCTAGTTCCATCCATTTTCCTGTAAATAACGTAATTTCATTTTTCTTTATGGCTGAATAAAATTCCATCGTGCATATAGACCACAGTTCCCTTACCCATTCATGCATTGATGGACACCTGGGCTGGTTCCGTAATTCAGCTATTGTGAATCGTGCTGCCATAAACATGGATATGCATGATATCACTGTGGTGAGATGAGTTTAATGCTTCAGGGTAAATACCCAGAAGTGGCCTGGCTGGGCCATGTGGTGGTTCCACACCTAGTGTTTTGAGGAGCCTCCATCCTAATTCCATAGTGTTTGTGATAATTTACGGTCTCCAGCAGTGTTAGAGTCTTCCTTTTTCTTCACATCCTTTTGAGCAATTATTATTGTTTGTATTCTGATGACTGCCATTCTGACTGGAGTGAAATGAAATCTCAGGGCGGTTTTGATTTGCATTTCCGTAATTGCTGTTGATGTTGAACACTCTCTTATGTATTTGTTGACCATTTGAGTTTCTTCTTTTGAGAAGTGTCTGTTTAGTTCATTTGCCCATTTATTAATTGAGTTACTTGACTTTTGGGGGTAAAGTTTTTTGAGCTCTGTATATATTCTAGCTATCAATCCTCTGTCAGAAGAGTAGCTGGCAAAGATTTTCTCCCATTCTGTAGCTTCTCTCTTCCCATTCTTAACCATTTTTTGTTTGTTTGTTTGTTTGCTGTGCAGAAGGTTTTAATTTGATTGCTTTCCATTTACTAACTCTTAGCAATCTCTCCTGAGCTTCAGGGGTCCTATGAGAATCGTTGCCTGTGCCTACATTTTGGAGTGTTGATCTGTGTTTTCTTCTTGGAGTTGCACGGGTTCTGGTCTAATTCCTGGGCATTTGATGCATTTTGAGTTGATCTTTTTGCAGGGGGAGAGATAAGGCTCTAGTTTCATTCTTCTGCACAGGGATCACGGGTTTTCCCAGCACCATTTGTTAAACGGGCTGTCTATTCTCCAGTGTATGCTTTTGGCACCTTTGTCAAAGATCAGATGCCCCTATCCGTGTTATGTTCGTCTCTGTGTTATTATCACTTCTGGGCCATTGATCCAGGCGTCTGTTTTTATGCCAGTGCCATGCAGTTTTTGTTATTGTAATGCTGTAGTATGATTTGAAGGCAGGTATTGTGATGTCTCCAGATTGCTTTTTTGGCTTAGAATTAGCTTGGCTTGGGCTAGGGAGATAGCTCAGTTGGTAGAGTGCTTGCCTCTGGTGCCGAAGGCCCTGGGTTCAATCCCCAGCACCAAACAAACAAGAATTACTTTGGCTATTCTGGGTCTTTTATTTTTTCAAATGAGGTTCAGGACTCTTTTTTCTAGTTCTCTAAAGAATGTCGTTGATACTTTGGTGAG
Source organism: Urocitellus parryii (assembly GCF_045843805.1). Classification (NCBI taxonomy): domain Eukaryota; kingdom Metazoa; phylum Chordata; class Mammalia; order Rodentia; family Sciuridae; genus Urocitellus; species Urocitellus parryii. The sequence goes on from NW_027552340.1 coordinate 77,473, forward strand.
GACTGCATTGAATGTGTAAACTGCTTTTGGAAATAAAAACATTAAAAACATTCAATGAAGACATTTAAAAACATTAATTTTGCCTATTAATGGACGTGGGAGGTCTTTCCATCTTCTTGGGTCTTCTTAAATTTCTTCAGTATTCTATAGTTTTCATTGTAGAGTTCTCTCACCTCCTTGGGTAGATTTATTCCTAGTTTTATTTTTTCCCTAAGGCTACTGTGAATGGGATTGTTTTCCTTATTTCTTTCTCAGCAGATTCATAGTTGGCAAATAGGAGAGCTTATTGATATTTGTATTGTTGCTTTTGTAACCGGCTACATTGCTCATTTGTTTATTAGCTCCAGTCATCTTCTGGGGAATTTTTTGGATCTTCCCATTAAAGGATCATATTATTTGCAAACAGTGATAATTTGACTTCTTCCTTTCCCATTTTTATTCCTTTTCTTTCCTTCTTTTGCCTAATTGTTCTGACTTGATTTCTAGCACTATATTAAATAGGGGTGGTAAGAGGAGACATGCTTATCTTGCCCTGGATTTTAAAGGAAATACTTTCAGGTTTCTCCCACTTTGGGTTTTGTCTTATGATGTTGAGGTAGGTCACCTCTATCCCAGTTTCTTCAGTGCTTTTATCATGAATGATTGATGGATTTGGTCAAAGGTTTTCTCTGCATTTGAGGTGACTGAGTTTTTTGTTCTTAATTCTATTTAGTTGATGAATTGCATTGACTGACTTGCATATGTTAAAACATTCTTGTGTCTCTGGGATACAACCAACTTGGTCAGAATGAAAAACCTTCTTAGATGTTGTTGAATATTTTTTGCTAATATTTTATTAAATATTTTTGCATTCACGTTCATCAGAGTCTAGTATTTTGGTCTGTAGTATTCTTACCTTGATGTGTTCTTGTCTGGTTTGGGTATGAGTATCAGTGTGGCTTCATACAATGAATTCAGGTGTGTTCCATTCCTTTCTATTCCACACAATAATTTGAGGAGTGTTGACATTAGTTCTTTAATGGTCTGGTAGACTTTAGCTGAGAATCCATCTGGTCCGGGGCTTTTCTTTGTTGGAAGACTTTTTATTACTGCTTCTCATTACTAGTTATTCCATTTTTATGTCCTCTTAATTAAATCTTGGCAAATTGAATGTGCACTAAAATGTATCCATTTCTTCTAGATTTTCTAATTTCTTGGAGTTTTTTCAATTTAGTCCCTAATGATCCACTGGATTTCTGTGATGTCTGTGGTGATTTCCTTTTTTACATCTTTCATTTTAATAGTTTGGGTCACCTCTCTTTTTCCTTCTGCTCTTTTAGCTAAGGTTTCTATCAATCTTGTTTATATTTTCAAAGAACCAGTTCTTTGTTTCATTGATCCTTTGTAATTTTTTACTCAATTTCATAGATTTTGGCTATGATTTTAATTATTTCCTTTTTTTTTTTTTTTTTTTTTTTACTGGTTGTGAAGTTGTTTCATTCTCTTTTTTGAGGACCTTGAGATGTATCATTAGGCTATTTATTTGGGATGATTCTGATTTTTCTTATGTAGGTGTTCATAGCTATAAATTTCCTTTTAGAACTTCAGAGGTAGAGCTCTTGCTTAGCATGTACGAGGCACTGGGTTTGATTCTCAGCACCACATAAAAATAAAATAAAAATAAAAATATTGTGTCCATCTATATCTAAAAAATAAACATTTAAAAAAAAGAACAGCCTTTAGAATGACCAAGAGGTTCTAGTATGTTGTGTCACTATTCTCATTTGATTCTAAGAATTTTTGGATTTTCCCAGTTTGTTCTATTATCCATTCATCATTCAAAAGTGCATTATTCTAACTAGATGTTTTGGTGCACACCTGTAATCCCAGTGATTTTGGAGTTTGAGACAGGGGGACTGAAAATTTGAGACCAGCCTCAGCAAATTAGTGAGGCTCTAAGAAACTTAATGAGATACTGTCTCAAAATAAAAACTAAAAAGGGGTGGGGATGTTGCTCAGTGGTGCCATGCCCCCGGGTTCAATCAATCTCCAGTATGAAAAGCAAAACAAGCAAACAAACAAAACCCCAAAGTGTATTGTTCAATCTTCATGAATTCATATCGTTTCCCATAGGGTTTTTGGTGTTAATTTCTAATTTTGTTGATCTGATAAGATACAAGGAATTATAACAGTTATTTTGTATTTGTTAAGCGTTGCCTTGTGGTCTAAAATATCTTGGAGAAGGTTCCCAGAGAGATAAAGAGGTGAGAAGAAAGTGTATTCTGCTGTTGTTGGATGAACTCTTCTGTCTCCCTGCTTCACTCTCATTCTGCTAGGTACTCCCTGGGCCCCATGGGGGGGGGGGCACTGCTGGGGCACTGTGGGGCACTGTGGCGCACTGTGGGGCTGTTTGCTCTGATCTCCAGGGTTCCCACAGCAGCAGCTGCAGCATGGCCTCCTCAGGACGGCCCAGCCTCAGCTCTCCACAGCAGCTGAGCAACTCTGCAGTGTTCAGACTCCAGCTTGAGGTGCAGCCTCTGGTTCAGCTAAGTGCCTGCTGCTTTTCTGATCTGGGGTTCCCATGCCGACTCTGATCCCTGTGTTTCTCTCTCTGTTCTCCCTCCCCTCCCTGGTGACCCAGTGCCACCACAGCTGCCCTGCCACTGCCACAACCAGCCTGGCTCCAGTGAACCTTCTTCTTTGTTCAACGCACCTGAATTTCTGAGTCTCTAAGACATTCTGACTGTCCAGTATTAAATTTTGGTGAAATCCTTCCTTCACCCACCTCACTGAGAAGCTGCACTCTGCTGCTTGAATACCCAGTCACTGAGCAACTAGGAATGCGGCTTTCTCTACTCTGCCATCTTGAATCTCTCAAAAGGCACTTTGGGAAAAACGAGTTAACATTTTTACATTTCTAACCTATTTGGAAGTCCCGTGGTGTGAGAAAATGAATGCAATTTAATCATTTTCTGCAAGATTAAATAGGTACCCCAGTGTTGCTTATAAAATTGTTTATCTTGAAAAGAGATGCTGCCGTATGGAATATAGATGTAGCTTAGTATGGTTAGATCAATGTAAAAGAAAACCAGACGGACAATTTTCTCTGTGACTCTTCTTGCCCGAGCGTCCTCCTGCTGGAATTACAGAGACTGGAATCATTTTCTGTCAGATAGACATACTTTTCTTTTCTGATGTTCAGGATAACTCACTTTTCTTCATCCAAATGAACTTTATAATGAATTTTTTAACTTCCAGAAGAAAAAAATGATAATAAAATTTTTGAAATTTGTATGTATGTTAAATCATATTAAAAGAAGTGTCTATTAATTGCAAATTTACTATTAGGTAAAATGCTTTAAACATGAATCAATGTGAAATTTGGTCAAATATCTTTTCTGCATCTAGGTAATTTTCTTCTGAATCTATTTATGGGATGTATTATAACAGCCAATTGTCTTATAAGTAACCATTCTAGTATTTTTGCATTGAATCACAATCATGGTATATTATTTTTTGGCATCTAATAACTCATTAGGATTTTTACATGAGTATTAAATGAGATACAACTGTAGCCTTCTTTATTGGTAAAATCTTTACCAGCTCTTAGAATCAATAGTATACTTGCCTCATGGAAGGAATTAAATTTTTTCTTTCTTTGTATTTTTGATTAACATGAAATAATGGTATACATTTTGGGCTTCAGCATGATATTGCAACACATGTATACAATGTGTACTTATCAAATCCTTATCATTTCTTTTTGCTCTACCACTGAGCTACATCACCAACTCCTTTTTGTTTTATTTTATCATTTATTTTTCATGGTAGTGGAGATAGAGCCCAGGGCCTTCCTCATGTTAGGTAAGATTTCTGCCACTGAGCTTCATCCCCAGCCACCTCCTACCAGGTTTTAGTGTTTTGTTTTTAAATTCAGGGGCTCCCTAAGTTGTCCAGACTGGGCTTGACCCCGCAATCCTGCCTCAGCTGCCTGGCAGTTGGCTCACAGGCTGAGCACCATTGTGCCTGGCTTCCTTGTCATTTCTTGGAGCCTTGGGACTCCTCTCTTCTATTTCCTCTTAAAACACATAAGAGGTTTTGGGAGCGACAGTCATCCCACTGTGCTGCACAATACTCGAACTCATTCCTCCTGTCCACCTCGGTGGCCCCACTCTGCATCCTCTCCTTATGCTCTGTGTCCCCAACCTCCCCAGCCTTAGGGGTCACTGGTCCACATTCAGGCTGACTTTTAATTTCTCACCTATGAGAGAGGACATGCAGCACTTATCTTTCTGGGTCTGACTTATTTCACTTAACAATGTCCTCCAGGTCTATCCATTTTCATGCAAATGTCAGGTTTCCCCCTTTTATGGCTGAGTAATATTTCATTGTACATCTATACCACATTCTCTTCATTCATTCATCCATTCATAGGGACCTCGGTGTTTTCCTTGTTGTCTTTCTCCCTTTTTTTCTTTCTTTCTCCCTCCCTTCCTCCCTCTCCCTCCCCCATCCTTCTTCGTTCATTCGTTCGTTCGTTCGTTCCTTCCTTCCTTCCTTCCTTCCTTCCTTCCTTTCTCTCCTCATACTAGTGGTTGAACCCAGCATTGCTTAAACACTGAGCCACATTCCCAGCCCTTTTTTATTGTTTTATTTTTAGACATGGTCTTGCTAAGTTGCTTAGGGCCTCACTAAATGGCTGAGGCTGACTTTGAACTTGTGATCCTCCTGCCTCAGTCTCCCGAGCTGCTGGGATTACAGGTGTGCACTACCACACCTGGCTAGGTTAGGATTTTAATCCTGCCTATTGTGACCTGTGGTGTAAGAAACATGATAGTGCTGGTATTTCTTTTGTATATTGATTTTATGTTATTCAGATACACACCCAGAAGTACAACATCTGGATCATATGGTGGACTATTCTAGTTTTATGAGGACCCTCCTACTCTTCTCCAGAATGGCTGTATTAATTTACCTTTCCACCAACAGCGTGTGAGAGTTCCTTTTTCTCCACATCCTTACCAACACTTGTTCTTTTTGTCTAATTGATAGTAGTCACTCTAACTGGAGGGAAATGATTTTGCATTGTGGTTTTTGTTTGCATTTCCCTGGTGAATAAGGATATTGAGCATTTTTTCATCTATTTGTTCATCATTTGTATTTCTTTTTTTATATAAGTCTAGTCAGATCATTTGCCCATTTAAAATCAGATTGTTCCTTTGTTATTTTAGTTCCTTACATATTGTTTTTTATTTATTGATGTGCTGTATTACATTTATTGATTTCTGTATGTTGAGTAATTCTTGAATCCTGGGATAAATTCCACTTGATCATGGTGAATCACCTCTGTTGCTTCTTTATCGTTGTCTTCTTTATTTTGCCTGATATAAAATTAGCTTCTACTATTCGTTTTTGGTTCTTGTTTGCATGGGAATATATTTTTCTATCTATCCTGTTTAGTCTGTGTGTCTTCACTGGTGGAAAGAGTCTCTCACAGGCAGCATATATCTGGATGGTGATTTTGTACCCCTTTATGAAGCTAGTGTCTTTTACTTGAGGAGTTTACTCTGTTTACACTCAAGGTCATTACTGACAGGTAAGGGCTTAATGGTTTTGAATACACTTTGTTCTGTTCTTGCCCCTTGCTCAACTTGGTGGCTTGGTGGTCTGTTTTATTGATAACTTCTGCTTCTTTTCTCTTCCCCTTCTGACATCTGCTCTTTCAGTGGTTTTAATACTTCTGTAGGAATAACTAATGCTATTAGTTCCTTTTCTTTTGCTTCTAGACACAGGATTCCCTTCAGCTTCTTTTAGAAAACTGGCCTCGTGGTGATGAATTCCTTCAGTTTTGCTTGTCTTGAAAAGTCTTTGTTGCTCCTTCATTTCCCAAACCTAGATTTTCTGGGTATAGTGCTTTTGGTTGACAGTGATTTTCTTTCAGAAGTTGGAATATGTCATTTTATTTCCCTCTGGGCCTGTAAGGTGAACTTGCTGTTTCCTCTTGCAGCTTTTAGAATTCTTTCTTTGTCTTGTACTTTTGACAGGTTGACTTTGACTGTGTGCCCTATTGAGAATCTTTTCTGGTCATGTCTATTTGGAGTCCTGTGGGTCTTTGGTACATGGATGTCCATATCTTTCACAAGATGAGGGAAAGTTACAACTATTATTTCATTGAATAGATTTTCTATGCCTTTCTCCTTTTCTTCCCATTTAGGAACTCTCAACATGTGACTATTTGCTTAATGGTGTCCCAAGGTTTGGAGGATGTATTCATTATTTATGATTTTTTCTTCTTTTTTGTCTGGTTGGGCTATTTCAAAATACCTGATTTCAAGTTTAGACATTTTTATTTATGATTTCTTTTGAGACATGTCTCATTAAATTGCCAGAGCTGGTCTTGAACTTGTGATCCTCCTGCCTCAGACTCCTGAGTAGTTGGGATTACATAAATTCTCCTGATTGATGTAGTGTGTTGCTGAGGCTTTCAGCTGTATTTTGCAACTTGCTGAGCTCTTCATTTCCAATATTTCTGCTTGGTTCTTTTTCAAGATTCCCATCTCTTTGCTAAATTCCTTAAATTTACTGAACTGACTGTAGGTATTCTCCTGTATCTCATGGAATTTCATTATAACCATTCTTTTCATATTCTTTTTTTTTTTTTTTTGGTACCAGGGATTGAACTCAGGAGTGCTGGACCACTGAGCCACATCCCCAGCCCTATTTTGTATTTTATTTAGAGACTGGATCTCACTGAGTTGCTTAGCACCCCGCCATTGCTGAGGCTGGCTTTGAACTCGCAATTCTCTGGTCTCAGTCTCCCGAGCAGCTGGGATTACTGAGGTGTGCAAGTGAACCCAGCTCTTTCAAATTCTTTATCAGGCATTTCATCAATATCATTCTTTGGGGTCTCTGGCTGAGGAGTCATTGTATTCCTGGGAAGGAATCATGTTACTTTGCTTTTCTCCATTTCTTCTGTCTGTAGGATCATATTTGCATATCTGGTATATCTGGTATTTCTATTATTTTTAAAGGATAGCTTTCATAGTAACAAGCATTGACCTGAAGATGTATTTTAGCTGTCAGTGTGATCACTACTTTGGCTGTGGTTCTAGTTGGACAGCACAGCATAGCTTCCCCACAGCTTCTTTGTCTGTAACTGGTGGCAGTGGCAGTAGAAATTGGAGCCCAGGAGCTTGCTCTCAGTCTTGGCTTTGGCACTGAGGCAAGTGGCAGGGTAGGGATGCAGGTGCACATACCTTATGCAGGACAGCATCGGGGCAGGGGCACATGAGCACTAGTCCCTATGTTGGCATGTGGGCTGGTGGGGGGCACCCTTCTTTTTATATAATCAGGAGCAGTTTAAGTAGCATTGAGATGATCAGATTTGTCCGTTTCACAGGCCTCCCCATGAAATCATCTGGACCAGGTACTGTCTTGTGGGGGACTCTTTATTTTTATTTTATTTCTTCCACAGTAAACGGACCATTTCATCTTTTTATCTACTGGGATAAATAAGGATGATGGAATATTTCCAAATTTCAGTGGGGGAAGAAGAGAAGAAAAGGGGATGGGGAATCGTCCCCATAGAGCTAAGCTGGCGTTTTCCTCTCCTTTCACTCTTTCAGGTCTGTGTGTGCCCAAGCTCCAGGGCCTCTCTCCAGGAAGATGGCTGACCACCAAAATGACACTCTGAGAATTGTTCTGGTCGGGAGAACTGGAAGTGGGAAAAGTGCCTCGGCAAACACCATCCTTGGGGATAAAAAGTTTGAATCTAAGATTTCTGCCCAAGCTGTTACCAGGACCTGTCAAAGAGCAACCCGAGCATGGAAGGGAGGACAGCTTCTTGTTGTCGATACTCCAGGGCTCTTTGACACCAAGCAGAGTCTCAACACCACATGTGAAGAGATCAGTCGGTGTGTCCTTTACTCCCGCCCAGGACCTCACGCCATCATCATGGTCATGCAGCTGGGCCGCTACACAATGGAAGAGCAGAACACTGTTGCATTGATCAAGACAGTCTTTGGGCCAGAAGTCACAAAGAACATGATAGTCTTGTTCACTCGCAAGGAAGAGTTGGAGGACTGTAGCCTTGATAGCTTCCTGGAAAGTGCGGATGTGAACCTAAGAAGCATCATCAAGGAGTGCGGGAACCGCTATTTTGCCATTAGCAACAAAGCAGACAAGGTGGAGAAGGAAGTTCAAGTGCAGATGCTGGTGGAGCTGATAGATAAGATGGTGGAGAACAATGGAAGGGCTTATTTTTCTCACCGCATATATGAGAACATAGAGGAAAAGCTGCAAAAGCGTCGAGAGATTCTGAAGAAAATTTATGCCGAAGAACGAGATAATGAAATCCGAATAATAGAACAGGAATATGCTACTAAGCTAGAGAAAGAAAAGGAGGAACAAATAAAATCAACAATGATGATATATGAAGAAAAAATTAGAAATATAAGGGCAGAAGCTGAGAAGTATATAATCAAAGATGTGTTAGATGTGATTTCGAAGACAATTTCAAGAGTATGGCATACATTTTGGAAGTAATGCAATTTTCATTCTTTCCTTTTAATTTAGTACCATTTGTTACTGTAGTGAATTACTGTATGTTTTCAAAGATGACTATGACAATATTTCCCATCTCCTGATTTATGGAGATATAGTTGATAAATAAAAATTGCATATATTTACCGTGTACAGTGTGATATTTTGACATATGTATACCTTGTGAAATTATTGATTCAAGGTAGTTAATACACCTGTCACCTCATGTAGGTCTTCTTTTTAGTGCAGTGAAAACAATCTAAAGTCTATTTTGTTAGCAAATTAAAAAAAAACAAGATGGCATGATAACTATAGTAACTGGGTTGTACTTTAGATCTCCTGAACTGATTCTTCCTGCATAATTGAACATGTGTGCTCTTTGATGAACATCTCCCCATTTCCACAAATCTCTAGTCCCTGGAAACTAACATTGTACTCTTGGCCTCTATGATTTTGACTTTTCAGATTCCATGTATATGTGAGACCATGCAGTGTTTGTGTTTAACTCAATTCACTTGGCATAATGTCCTCTAGTTTATCCATATTGTTGCAAATGACAGGATATCTGCAACAGTTGATTTGAATTGTCAACTTGATTGTTTTAAGAGATGTGGAAGATTAAGAGGCTTCTGTGTGTGTCAATGAGGGTGTGTCTAAGAATGATTGGCATGTGGCATAGCAAACTAAAGAGGAGACCCTCCTTCAGATGGGCAGCATCATCCAATAGGCTGGAGACTTGGATGGAATAAAGGTTGGAAGAATATGGAAGCAGCAGCAGATGCAAGCTCTGTTCTTCTTAAGTTCTTCTAGGTTCTTGATTGCTGCTGCGATCATCTGAGGATATCAGAGTCTTGCTCCTTCACTCTTCCAAAGTGGACTCTGCCACTGATTCTCCAGAAGCCTTCGGTCTTGGACTGGAGTAGCATTGTTGACACCTTTGTTGTGAGGCTTTAGATTGGGCAGCTACTGTTTCCTCTAGCTCTCCAGCCTGCAGATGGCCATTGTGAACTATCCAGCTTCTAGTTGTGTAAGCCAATCTAATAAATCCGATTTTTATGATCATACCTCCTCTTGGTTCTCTTCCTTTAGGAACACTGAGTTAAAAAATATATCCTTTTAGGGCTGAGGATGTGGTTCAAGCGGTAGCGCAATCACCTGGCATGTTTGCAGGCCGGGTTGGATCCTCAGCACCACATACAAACAAAGATGTTGTGTCTGCTGAAAACTAAAATAAATAAATAAATATTAAAACTTCTCTTTCTCTCTACCTCCTTTCTCTATCTTTTAAAAAAATATCCTTTTAAAATCCTAAATAATATTGTATGGAAGTGTGCACAGACACATATGCATGCCACATCACCCTTTCCATTCATTTGAATGCATGTACTTGGGCGGTCTAAATGCTGCAATGAACTTGGGAGTGCAGATGTGTCTTCGATGCCTAGTAGGTTTCTTCTGACTGTTGTCTCAGTCCATTTTGGCTGCTTTGACAACATACCGTGAATGATTCAGCTTATAAACAACAGAGTTATTTCTCATAAATGTGGAGGGTGGGAAGTGTGAGATCCAGGCACTGGAACATTCAGATCTGGTGAGGTCCTGCTTCCTCCTAGACAGTCACCACCTCACTAGCCTCACTCGGAAGAAGGAACACAGAGTCCCTCGTAACTCTTTATTTTATTTTATGTGGTGCTGAGGATCGAACCCAGCGCCCCTCGCATGCCAGGCGAGCGTGCTACCGCTTGAGCCGCTTGAGCCACATCCCCAGCCCCCTTGTATCTCTTTTTTAAGGGAACCAATCTCATTCATTAGCGCTCTGCCTCCAGGACCTGATCACCTCCCTGAGAATCAACCTCCTAATAGTACCTCCTTGGGAGGGAGAATTTTAACTTATGAATTTGGAGGGGATGTAAACATTCAACCATAGTGCAGGTCCTGGCTTCCCAAATACATGTCCTCCTTTCATAAAACAGCATCGATTCCATTCCAATAGCCTCACCCCAAAGTTTTAGCTTGTTTCAGCATCAATTTTAAAAACTAAATGCAAAGTATTATGTAATTCTCATGTAAATCAGATCTGGGTGTGAGAAGTTACAATTAATTCTGAGGTAAGCTGCTTTCCAGTTGTGAACTTGTGAAATCATATATGTTACACACATCCAAAATATAATGGTGGGCAGGCATGGGATAGACATTCCCATTCCGGAATAAAGGAAAAGTGTAATCATTCTCAAGCAAGTACAAAATCTTAAATCCCAAGAATTATTTCCTCTGATTTGATAATTTGCCCCTCAAGCCCACTGACATGGAGGGTTGTTTGATTGTTTTTGGTTTTTTTGCAGTACCGGGGATGGAACCCAGGGCCTCACGCAGGCCAGACAAGTCTCATTACTGAGCCACTTCCCCCCAGGGTCCTGTCTTTTGGACCCTTAATATCAGCAGTCCTGCCTCTGAAGATTTGCTGCTGCCCAGCTTTGGAAAGCCTCACCCCTACATAGATTTTTGTCAGTACTTTCCGCTGGGGCAGCACACACCATGCTGTAGCCTAATGGGGCTGCACATGGGGCAGCCCAGAGCACAGCTGTGGATTATGAGGAGCACAGCCTTCAATATGAGGCCTCTCTGGGCATTCATGTCTCCAGTTTTGTAGCATCTAGGTTTGGAAGGCACAGGCAGCCCTGATTTCTGAAATGTCTTTGGGGTTACTCTTCCCTTTTCTCGTGCAGTAAGTCCTGGGCTCTGTTTAGATGGCCAACTAATCAGCCTGTCTTAATGAAGAGCACCTGGCCTCCACAGAGATGGGAAACTCAGAGTAACCTCTTTATCAAATGATTGCTCAGCTCTACCCTTGTTCTCCCCGGAACAGACCATCTTATTTATTTCAGTACAGGTAGACTGAGAATTTTCTGAATTTAGCATTCATTCCCTTTTTATTAACTCCATCTTGAAAGTCATTTCTCTCTTCTCATATTTTACTGCAGGAAGTGAAGTCAAACCAAAGCTCCGACACTTTGCTTAAAATTTTCCTTAGCCAAATACCCAATTTCATTGCTCACAAATTCTACCTTCCACAAAGCACTAGAACACAAACATGATTCAGTTCAGTTCTTTGCCACTTGTACAGTAATGGCCTCTCTCCCATTGTCCAATCACAGGTTCCTCTTTTCTGTTGAAGACTCTCCAATATATTTTTTATGAGTACCTAAGTGTTCTCTCAAAAAATTGAAACTTACTCTAAACCTCTCCTCTTCTGTTCTGACCCCTCACAGGAATCACCCTTGATGGTCCATTCGTGGCAGTGTAGCTCGTACCTCCAAACTCTTTCAGTCTCTGCTCACTGTCCAGTTCCAAAGCCACTTCCCCGTCTTGGTCTGTTCAGGTCGCTGTAGCAAGATGAAACCAGTGGGTCCTAAACACAGGACTTTACTTCTCTCGGGTCTGGAGGTAGGGAAGTCCAGGCATCAGCAGATCCACCGTCCGATGAGGGCCCACTTCATACAGAGAGTGGCCTTCCCAATCTAACCTCACATACTAGAAGGGGGAGAGATTCTGTCAGTACTTTCATGAGGGCAGTAACCCCATTCATGAGGTCCCCACCCCCAAGACCTGATCACCTGCTGTGGTTTGGACAAGTGTCTTCCAAAAGTCCATGTGTTAAAGACTTGGTCCCCAAGAACACACTATTGGCAAGTGGTGAAACCATGAGAGCTGGGGACTAGGGAGGTCCTCGGGTACTCTGGATGGGGACTGTAGAACCCCAGTCTCCCAGTTTTTCTGTTTCCTGGGTCATGCTGTTAGCAGCTTGCTCTACCACGTCCTCCTTGCCATTGCCATCTAGTGTCCTCTCCAGAGGCCCAAAGCAATAGACCCCAGAACCATAAGCTAAATAAATTTTTCTTCTGATAATTGAATTGCCTCGGATTTTCGTCATAGTGATAGAAGCTGACTTGTACATCTCCCCAAATCCTGACCACATAATACCCTCCCCTTAGCAGTGGGGATTTCCACATATAGATTTGGTGGGAACGTCATGATTCAAACTGTAAGGGATATATACCTAGACAGAAACTGTCACAAGAGACAAGCCCACGATGTAATGATGAGGTGTTAATTAAGAGGATATAACAATTACACAGACACACGCACTCAATATTGAGCACCTAAGTACTGAGAGAGTCAAATTTGAACAGAGTTGAATGGAGAAATATGTAGAAATACACCAAGAGTAGGGGATTCTTATACCCCATCTTCCACGACCGGTAGCTCATCCAGACAGAATCAATAGTGAACGTAAACATCACTATAACCAAATGGACTTCCCTTTGACATCAGAAGACACATTCTTTCCCGTGCTCAGGAAAAGTGTCTAGGATAGATCACAGCTAGGCCACAGCACACATCTTAACAAACTTGAGGAGACAGAAGCCATATCCAACATCTTTTCCAACCCCAACAACACAAAACTGGGATCAATAACATGAGGGAAAATGGAAAATTCACAGAGATTTGGAAATTAAACAACAAACTCCTGAAAAACCAATGGATCAAAGCAGAGATCAAAAGGGAAAGAAAAATATCTTGAGACAAATGAAAATGGAAATATAATACAAGCTAGAAGCAGCAAAAGAAGGTTTCAGATAATGCCCACATAGCACAATAAATAAACACGTGCATTAAGACAAAAGATTTCAACTAACTTTATATCTCAAAGAGCTAGGAAATACAAACAAAGCTCAAAGTTAGCAGAAGGAGGAAGTTAATAAAGATCAGAGGAGAAATAAATTACATAGAGGCCAGGAAAACAGTCAAAGTGGCAAATTTTTAACTGTAACAACGGTCTAAATTTTTTGTTTGTTCTTTTTACTTATGCATGAGAGTAGAATGTATTTTGACATACATACATGGAGTATAACTTCTCATTTTTGTGGTTGCAGATGATGTGGAGTCACACTGGTCTTTTACTCCTATATGAACATAGGAAAGTTAAATTCCAATTCTTTCTACTGTCTTTCCTATTCCCATCCTCTCTTCCTCTTCCCCTGGTCCCCACTGTCCAAACCAGTGAACCTCCACTCCTCCCTCCCCCTGCCTATTGTGAGTTAGCATCCACATATCAGACAGAGGTCATTTGGCCTTTGGTTTGGGGATTGGTTTACTGATAGTCTCCAGTTCCATCCATTTACCAGTAAATGTGATAATTTCATTCCTCCTTTTTGGCTAAGTAATATTCTACTGTGTATATGTACCACATATTCTTTCTCCAATCATCTGTTGAAGGGCACCTAGGTTGGTTGTGTAGCCTAGCTATTGCGAATTGAGCTGCTATAAACATTGATGTGGCTGCGTCACTACAGTATGCTGATTTTAAGTCCTTTGGGTACACCCTGAGGAGTGGGATAACTGGGTCAGATGGTGGTTCCATTTCAAGTTTTCTAAGGAATCTCCATATCACTTTACAGAGTGGTTGCATCAATTTGCAGTCCCACCAGCAATGTATGAGTGTACCTTTCCCCCACACCCTCACCAATGTGATTGTTACTTGTATTCTGACTGGAGTGAGAAGAAATCTCAGTGTAGTTTTAATTTTCATTTCTCTAATTGCTAGAGATGTTGAACCGTTTTTTATATGTTTGTTGACTCACCATATTTCTTCTGTGAAGTGTCTGTTTAGTTTCTTTGCCCATTATTGATTGGACTATTTGTTTTTGTTTTTTTCTTGGTGTTAAGTTTTTTAAAATTTCTTTATTTATTCTGGAGATTAACGCTCTATCTGAGGCATATGTGGCAAATATTTTCTCCTATTCTGTAGGCTCTCTCTTCAAGTTCTTGATTGGTTCCTTTGCTGGAAGAAGCTTTTTAGTTTGATCCCATCCCATTTATTGACTCCTAGTTTTACTTCTTGTACTTTAGGAGTCATATTGAGGGATTCATTCCTCAAGCCAACATGATGGAGATTTGGGCCTAATTTTTCTTCCAGTAGGCATAGGGTCTCTTGTCTAATGCCCAAATCCTTGATTCACTTTGAGTTGAGTTTTGCAGAGGATGAGATATAGAGATCTGATTTCATTTTGTTACATATGGATTTCCAGTTTTCCCAGCACCATTTGTTGAAGAGGCTTTTTTTTTCAATGTCTGTTTATGGTGCCTTTGTCTAGTATGACATAGCTGTATTTATGTGGGTTTGTCTCTGTGTCTTCTATTCTGTACCATTGGTCTTATGTCTGTTTTGGTGCCAATACCATGCCATTTCTGTTACTATAGCTCTGGAGTAGTATTAAAGGTCTGGTATTGTGATGCCACCTGCTTCAATTTTTTTCACTCAGTACTGCTTTGGCTATTCTGGGCCTCTTATTCTTCCAAATGAATTTCATGTCTGCTGTTTCTATTTCTATGAAAAATGTCATCAGAAACTTAATAGGAATTGCATTAAATCTGTATAGTGCTTTTGGTAGTATGGCCATTTTGACAATATTAATTCTGCCTATCCAAGAACATGGTAGATCTTTCCATCTTCTAATGGCTTCTTCAAGTTCTTCCTTTAGAGTTCTATAGTTGTCATGGTAGAGGACTTTCACCTCTTTTGTTAGATTGATTCCCAAACATTTTATTTTTTTTTTTGAGGCTATTGTGAATGGAATAGTTTTTCTAATTTTTCTTTCAGTTGATTCATTACCGATATGTAGGAATGCTATTGAACTATGGGTTAATTTTATATCCTGTTTCCTTGCTGAATTTATTTATGGGTTCTAGTGTTTTTTGGTGGAAATTTTGTTTTGGGGGGTCTTCTAAATATAGAATCATGTCACTGGCAAATAGGGATAGCTTGAGTTCTTATTTTTCTATTTGCATTCCTTTAATTTTTTTTCTTCTCTCTAGTTGTTCAGGCTAGGGTTTCCAAGACTATGTTGAATAGAAGTGGTGAATGAGGGTATCCCAGTCATGTTCCAGTTTTTAGAAAAAATTCTTTCAATGTTTCTCCATTTAGAATGATGTTGGCCCTGAGTCTAGCATAGATGGTTTTTGCAATGTTGAGGTATGTTCCTACTATCCCTAGTTTTTCTAGTATTGTGAACATGAATTGATATTGTATTTTGTCAAATGCTTTTTCTGCATCTATGTAGATAATCATATGATTCTTGTCTTTAAGTCTGTTGATGTGACGAATAATATTTATTGACCTCCATATGTTGACCAACCTTGATCCCTGGAATTAATCCTACATGGTCACTGTGCACTATCTTTTAAATATGTTTTTGTACACGATTTGCCAATATTTTATTAAGAATTTTTGCATCTATGTTCATCAGGGATATTGGTCTGAAGTTTTCTTTCTTTGATGTGTCTTTGTCTGGTTTTGGTATCAGGGTGATATTAGCTTCATAGAATGAGTTTGGAAGTGCTCCCTCCTTTACTACTTCATGGAATAATTTGAGGAAGGTTGGAAGTTCTACTAGATCTTCTTTGAAGGTCTAGTAGAACTCCACTGAGAATTCATCTGGTCCTGTGCTTTTGATGACATCTTCAATTTCACTGCTTGAAATTTATTCATTTAAATTTTCGATGTCCTCTTGATTCATTCTGAGTAGATCATATGTCTCCAGAAATTTATTGATGTCTTCTTTCTATTTTATTAGAGCATAAATTCTCAAAATAGTTTCTGATTATCATCTATATTTCCTTTGTGTCCTATGAGATATTTCCTTTTTCATCATGGATTTTAGTAATTTGAGTTTTCTCTTAATCTTTGTTAGCTTGGCTAAGGGCTTATCAATTTTATTTATTTATTTTTCAAAGAACTTTCTTTGTGTTTTGTCAATATTTTGGATTATTTCTTTTGTTTTAATTTCAGCTCTGATGTAATTATTTCCTGTTTTCTACTGCTTTTGGTGTTAATTTGTTCTTCTTTTTCTAGGGCTTTAAAATGTAACGCTAGGTTATTTGTTGACTTTCTATTCTTTTAAGGAATGAGATTAATGCAATGAACTTTTATCTTAGCACTGCCTTCATAGTGTCCCAGAGATTTTGATGTGTTGTATCACTATTCTCATTTACCCGTAAATATTTTTTTCATCCCTAATTTCTTCTGCTATCCATTCATCATTCAATAGCATATTATTTATTCTTTAGGTGGTAGAGTAGCTTCTATTTTTATTTTATTGTTGATTTCTAATTTAATTCCATCATGATCTGTTGGAATGCAAGTTATTATCTCTGTTTTTTTTGTATTTGCTAAGAGTTGCTTTGTGGCCCAAGATACTGTCTATTTTAGAGAAGGATCCATGTGCTGCTGTGAAGAAAGTATATTCACTTGTTGATGGGTGAAATATTCTCTATATATTGTTGTCTAAATTATTAATTATATATTTTTATTTCTATAGCTTCTTTGTTTAGTTTTTGTTTGGAGGATCTATCCAGTGGTGAGAGAGGTAGAGAGGTATGCTAAAGCCATCCAGTATTATTGTGTTGTGGTCTATTTGATTCTAGAAAATTGAGAAGGTCTGTTTGATGTATTTAAATGGTCCACTGTTTGGTGCATAAATATTTATAATTGTTATGTCTTGTTGATTTATAATTCCCTTAAGCAGCATGAAATGTCCTTCTTTGTCCCTTCTGATTAACTTTGGCTTGAAGTCCACTTTATCTGATATGAGGATAGAAACCCCTGCTTATTTATGAGATCCATGTGAATGGAATGTTTTTTCCCATCCTTAAGTGTGTGGATATCTTTGTCTATGAGGTAAGTCTTTTGAAGATAGCATATTTTGGTCTTGGATTTTTTTTTTAATTTTAATTTTTTTTTTTTTTTTAGTTTTTAGCGGACATAACATCTTTGTTTATATGTGGTGCTGAGGATTGAACCCGGGCTGCATGCATGCCAGGTGAGCACACTACCACTTGAGCCACATCCCCAGCCCCTGGTCTTGGATTTTAATTCAATCTGCAGGTCTATGTCTTTTGATTGATGAGTTTAGGCCATTTACATTCAATGTTTTTATTGAGATATGATTTTTAATCCCTGTCATTTTGATTTAATTCTGATTTTTGTTTTGAATTAGTTTCTCCTTTGATTGACTATGTTTCTAGTGTAGTTCCTCCTTTTGCTGGTTTTCAGTTTAATTTTTCATGGAATATCTTATTGAGTATGTTGTGTAGTACTGGCTGTAGAGTTTCTACCCTGTGGACTTACAGCATCTATGAAGGTTTTCAGTGCCTCATCATTTAGGGGAAGACAAATAATGACAAAACCCAGTTCAAACAATGTAAAGCATAAAATTAAATATCTCCTGCTATGATGTCTACAATGTTAATTGTCACAATAAACAGAAATGATATGATTGGTTATTGCCTACAATAAAAACAGTAGCTTTGAGAAGAGTTTATAATTTTGAAGAGTGAACAAAAAGAGAATGGAAGTGATATAGGATGTGAGGATAATGGGAGAAGAGAGATGTTAGAAGTAAAAAATTAAAGGAAGAGTGAAAGAGAGAACAAAAGTGATTAATCATTAGCAGAAGAGAAGAGAGAAAGAGAAATTGAGGGAAACCAGTGAGAGAAAAAAATAGAGAGAGAGTAATTTTTTTTTTAAAGAGAGAGAGTATTTTTTAATATTTATTTATTTATTTATTTTTACTTCTCCGCGGACACAACATCTTTGTTGGTATGTGGTACTGAGGATCGAACCTGGGCCGCATGCATGCCAGGCAAGCGCACTACCGCTTGAGCCACATCCCCAGCCCCATAAAGTAAAATTTTTAAAGACTAAAAATCAAAGAGTATAAAACAAAACTGAAATATGTTAATCAAACATCCTAGTCATCAAAAAACTGATCCATGAAAGATAACTGGCTTCAAAAATGCTACAAATTGGGGAAAAAATAAATATGAGTATGTGGGAGGCCATCCTCGCAGGGGATTTGAGTTACCTACCTGGCTGGGCGAGAGGCCCTGAGACACAGCTGTGTCAGAGCTTTCCCCACCCCTCTCAGGTCCATGTGTAGGCGTGTCTGGCCACTGCCCAAGACCCAATCATAGCACCTGTCCTTGGGACACTGCCCCCTTAATCCCCATTGGAGGGTTTTTTCCCCAGAATTTTTTGTTCTTCAATAAAAGTCCATTCCCTGGCATGTTCTCTCTCTCTCTCTCTCTCTCCCTCTCCCCCTCCCTCCCTCCCTCCTTCTCTCTCTCTCTCTCCCCCTTCCTCCCTCCCTCCTTCTCTCTCTCTCCTCTTCAGTAAACCTCCATACCATAATAGGTAGCTGGAGCTAGGTTTAAAGGTCATTAGAGCCTGTCTACACCTGGGGCTGGTTTAAAGGTCATTAGAGCCTGTCTCTTTAATTCAAACTCCCTGAGGATTTCTCACGTGGCTGAACCTTCATTTATGAAGCCTGTGCTGGCCATGGCTAAATGAGTATGTATAAATGTCCTTGAAACATTAAGGTCATGATTAAACACAGAAAACGAGAGAGTGAGAGAGGGAAAGAGAGAGGGAGAACGAGAGAGAATGAATATCTGGATAAAAAGGTAAAGAATGTTTCCATTGGAGTTAAAAGTTAAAGAGCTTCTCGGCAGTTTAGGTAGGGTCATCTGGAGATTCATGCTCCACTCTCTGGATTGCTGGAGGGAGAGAGGCAATTCCCAAGATGGAATTCCTGGGGCAGGGTTTAGGCTTCAGTGGGCTCCAGGCTCTTTGCTGGATGCCAGTTCGCCTGGGGATTTTAGATGAGCACTCCTCCGGGCCCAGAAATTGCCAGTCACCGCTGGAAGACTGTACCCCAGAGGTCTCCCCTGGGTTCCACTCATGGTGAGGAGCCGATACCTTGTCCACTAGGGAACTCTGCGAACCTTACATTCCCTGGTCTGGGATTCAATCTCCAACCCCTCCCCTTTTGAACGCCCAGCTGTGGGGAGCCACATTGAGTCACCACGCCTTCCGGGGATCTGAAAGATCACTGCAGTCTGACATGACTCATGACTCGGTACCCCCCACCCCAGCTCAGATAGCAAGGGCGGTCTTCTGAGCAGGCGTACCCCTGGGGTCGAGCTACACTCACCTGTTCCTTTGTGATATTACCCCCTTGCCCTGTTTGGGATAGAATGTTCCATGGAAACGCCCTTTGAGTGTCCCCTTCTCTTGCTCTGCCTTTGGGTGTGGCCTTCCTAGATGTCAGTCAACCTGCTGACAGTGGACATCAGGAAGCTAGACTCAGCCCCCTGAAACCTGACCCCTTGCCCCATTTGAATGGCTTCTCCTCAATAAAAGCTTTCACCACATGCTCTCTGGAGCTCTTTTCACAGACCCCTGGGGTCAGGCTCAGCCAGACACATCTCTCCCAGCCAGTCCTCCAAGCAGCCAGATTAGAGGGGGAGGGGGAGAGCCAGGTGGGTTTCCACAGCCAGCTTTTCCCTGGGTAAACGTCTCGTCTCTCGGTGTTTGATTTCTCCTGGTCTTTTAGGCACACTCTAGGTCATGCGGTGTGGGTTTGCCAGGCCTATATTTTGGGCCAACTCTGCTTTGCCAGGAATCAGCTCCCTCCACTGCCAGCCCTGGGCCACAGCCGCAAAACGGTTCCTCCCTTTGTCTTTCTTAAACTGCCTGAAGAGATAGAGCTTCTTCCCCACACAAGGAGATCCTGCAGTGGCCTTTCAGTTTAGTCCGGCAGTGTCTTTGATCTCTAAACTCTAGACACAGACATGCCTCAGACCTAAAAAATGCTCTTTCCTTTAATTCCCTTATTTCTTCCTTATTTTATTATATCCAACCGCCTGAGTCCTGATCTACTCTGAGTGTCCACTTTGAGATTCCACTAAAGCCCCCAGCCCATTTTTTTTGTTCACTCACCTTGTTAGAAGCTGCCTGTGTGCTCTCTCGGTTTCATGGAGCAGCCAGGAAACCGACCTCTCTATTAGTCATCTTGAAAGTCTCACCTTTGACAATCTTCTTAACATTTGACCCTGTCCCTATTTTCTTTGAGTTATGGTGTCTGTGTCTCCTCCTTTGAAACTAGGTGGGCTTCTGTGAGTGTCCTGAAACACCCAGGATGGTTGCAGGGACACCATGTGTCTTCAAGCTTAGGATGGAGGAATATCATGGACTGCCACCTTGCTGTCCCGGGGGGCTGGGCCTTGGAACTTGGCCACCACGTTGCAAGGAAGTTCTCCACACACACAGGCTGGTCACCCCTGACACCAGATGTGTGGTGTTTTGGTCAGATTTTTCGCTGCTGTGACTAAATGACCCGACCAGAACAATAAGCTTTTTAAATAAGCTTTTCCTCCTTTATAGAGGAGGAAAAGCTTATTTAAAGGCTTATGGGCATTTCAGAGTTCTTAGTCCACAGAAGGCTGGCTCCGTTTCTCAGGGCTTGAAGTGAGGCAGGACATAATGGTAGAAGAGTGTGGAAGAGGGACACAGCTTGCATTGTCATCAGGAAGCAGAGACTTCACTCTCCAGATATGAAGTCTGTTCCCCAAAGCCAAGCCCCCAGTGAACCACTTCCTGGGGCCACACTCACCTGCCTCCAGTTACCACTCAATCACAGCAGGGATTAATTAGCTGATTCCTTTAAGGTTATAACCCAATCATTTCTCCTCTCAACCTTCTTGTGTTGATTCACATAGGAGCTTTTGAGGGACACCTCACATCCAAACCACAACATGGGTTCCCCCAACCTGACGGATTCCTCAGCACCGATGGGGTGTGCTACAATTCACTCCAATTCTGAAACTATCCACCTGGAGTTAGTGTCAGACCCCAGAGGTTGAAGGACTCAGTCCTGCAAGACTGCTCCCACTTCAGGTGACAGTTTTAAGTGCAGGCCTCCTGTATTTTTTACTGACTGGCTATAGATTGTGGGATTCTACAGTCCCCTCCTGGGGTTCCATATTTTCTAGAATGGCTCAGAATTCAGAGAAACTCTTTGTTTACTGGTTTATCACAAAGGATATACCAACAAGAATAGCCAGATGGAGAAGGTGTGTCAGGCAGGCTTCCACACCTTATCCATGTCCCCCTCACACCCTGCATCTGGATTTCTACTCCTACCCTGAAGTTTATTAAATATCAATCAAGGGTTTCTGTACTCTACAGCTCCAACCTCCTTCCCAGAGTTTGGTGGGTGAGGTGGAAATTTCTAATCCCTTTGTTTTTCTGTCCCACTGAGACCATCAGAGACCACCACAGGGACAAAGGACAAATGTACTCCTGGGCCTTAACTTGTGGCCTGGTAGCGATAAAGCATAGTTAAGTTATTTTTCCCTCCCTCTGTTCTCCCTTCTCAACTTATAACTTGTTAGATATTAAAACCTTGGTGTGTGTGCCTGACCTCCTCCTTAACCAGCTGATCAGCTCCAGGGACCATGTGCGTCATTAGGAGCAAGGACAATAGTCCTTAGGTTTGGTTAGTTTGAGAGGTTCATCTCTAATTCCTTCCTCGGTAAAAGGAAGAGCTATCTGTTCCCTGCCTCGTGAAGGAAATCTTGGACAGATTCTTCTCAGAAAAAAAATATCCAGTCACCACTAGTCACCTTTGTATAATCAGAACATCCAGGGGTCCAACTCTGACCTTCACTTCAGGGCAAACCTTCCCCAGTTGTGCCTGCTCAGGTTCAAGGGCTGCAGTGTGTCCAGGTCTCCTTGACCCTCTCCCAACACTGGATTCTCCTCCTGATCCAGCCACTAGAGTCAATGTGAGGGGTGCAGTCTGGCCCTGTGGGGGACAGAGGCACATTTAGTGGCTTTTCTTGGAGGGCATTGTTGATGACTCTTCAGCAGTTCTCCATAAGTAACTGTGTGGTTAAGTAGGGCCATTTTGTGTCTCACACTCAACAGGGTGTGGTCCCTCTCAGGACCAGCCAGGTGGCTCTTGGAGTTTGGTATTTCCAAGGCTATGGGTGGAATATGTTAAGAGACTCCTGGGAGGACACCGTCTGGGTCTTCCGGAGTTTGGCCTTGGTGCTTAATAGAACCTGAGAGGATGCTGCCCAGAGACAGAAGTACAGAGTGGAGGCAGAGGCTTGTGGAAGCAACCAGGACATTCACTGACTGAGGAGCAAAAAATAACGTGTTTCCTGCCCAGCAATGCAGGCCACCCAGGAGAGAGCCGGCTGAATGGGGACTTGGCCCAAGCGGCCACCCATGGAGTGATGGGGTCCCAGCAGTGCCATGTGCAACAGAGGTCTGAAAGTAAGGTGCTGGGAATCAGGGTTGAAGCCACCAACTGGAGAAGAGCATGGGGTACCAGTTGCAATTAAGCTTGCGGATTTCAGGGAGACTTGCTGAAGAGTCATCAACAATGCCCCCCAAGAAAAGCTACTAAATGTGCCTCTGTCCCCCACAGGGCCAGACTGCACCCCTCACATTGACTCTAGTGGCTGGATCAGGAGGAGAATCCAGCGTTGGGAGAGGGTCAAGGAGACCTGGACACACTGCAGCCCTTGAACCTGAGCAGGCACAACTGGGGAAGGTTTGCCCTGAAGTGAAGGTCAGAGTTGGACCCCTGGATGTTTTGATGATGCAAAGGTGACTAGTGGTGACTGGATATTTTTTTTCTGAGAAGAATCTGTCCAAGATTTCCTTCACGAGGCAGGGAACAACTAGCTCCAGGGAGCAAGTTTGAAGGGACAAGAGGAAAATAATAAATTTCCTCTCCCCTTGACTGCAAAGCCTCTTACTTTATTGCATTGTTATATACAATTCCATTCAGGTTTTTTTCCCTTTGGAGATTATTCCAGGGAGGACCTGAGAACGTGCCAGTCTTAAGGGTCATCGTTCCTGTAATTGAGAAGTTTCAAGTGAGTGGGGTTAGCAGGAGTCCCTGTGAGGGGCAGGTTCTCAGAGCAGTGCCCTGCTTACGTGGTGGTCTGCAATATCTGATGTGGGAAAAGTGTCCCTTATGAAACTTGAATCCTCTTTTCTTAAGGCCAGTCAGCGATGTGCCCTGATGAGCTAATACCCCATACTGCGGAGTGCTCCATGTCCTCATAGGCGGAGAAGAGGGGACGGGCAGTGAAGGGATCTGCAGTGAAGGGCCGTGGAACAGTCCCCATTCCTAGAGACCACAGTGTAACCTCTTGAGAATGCACTTCCTTTTTAGACAGAACTTCTATCTGGTCAGTAGCATATCACCAAACTTGAAAGTGTGCTTATGGTTAAAAATAAACTGCAACTATTGTTCTAGAGACTTGTCTTCCATTGTGCTGATAACCCTGAAGACAACTCCACCAGAGGAGTACCAGAAAAACTGGGAATATTGAGCCTCCCAAGATTGCAGGACTGACTTCCAGAGGAAGTGGTCATTTGCCAAAATGCTGTGTGTATAGTCCATGAATAACAACCAGGAGTTCTTATGGGTAAAAATTCGCTGATTATGGGTGCAAATGCTTTTTAGAAAAATGGTCTCATCAACACATAGGTCTGTGTTGTTTTAAAAAATTATTTTAGTAGTGCATGATAATTATTCACAATATGGGGTTCATTCTGACATAATTCTATGAAATAAAAATGGAATCTATGGAATATAATTTGCTTCACTTCAGTTCTCGTACTTTCCTTTTCCCTCCCTCCATCCTCCTCCCGCTTTGCTGTACCCTACTGGTCTTCTCTATTTACTTGCAGATTTTTATATCATACATATATATCTGATATAAACACACACACACACACACACACACACACACATACACGCACACCAGTGAATCCCACCATAGTTGTATATTGGTCAACTTCATCCCACCATTGCTCTCTCTTCCTGCTGTCTTCCCTCCTCCCCAATCCCTTCCACTGCTCCCCTGCTCTCCCTTCCATTTCCCCTTGATCCCCTTACTTTGCTCTAGCTTGCGCATCTGGGAGAAAACATTCCATCCTTGACCTTCTGAGCCTGGCTTACTTCACTGGCATGATGTTCTCCACTCCTGAAATGCCGTGATCTCACTCTCTCTACGGCTGAGTGAAGCCCCATTGTGTATGGAATCCACAATTCATATGAAATATGGAAGGCAGTGGTTCTCCAGTGGGGGCAATTTTGGCCACCAGAGGACATTGAACAAACTCTAGAGGCACATTTTGTTGGCACAGCTGGGATGCTGCTTCTGGCATCTGGTGGATGCAGGCCAAGGGACCCTGCTGAGCACCTTGCTGTGCACAGGCCTTCGATTCTGTCTCTCGCTGTATCATCCTCCACCTGTTTCTGCCTGTGTCAGGTGGGCAAATTTCACGCTTCCAACCCAACCAAGAGCCTCTCTGGCAAACACACAGTAGTGGCCTGGGGAGGAACGCAGAGTGGATGAGGCAGGATGGGGTGTCCTGTGAGGAAGACACACTGGCCGGTGAGAAGGGCGCGGTGGGGGCTTGAGATGCTAAACCTCACATCCCAGATAATTCCTCTAGGGCTGGTCCTGCCCACCAGCACAGGGAGAGTGAGCTTTTCACGCAGTCCCAGGTCTTGAGAGACACCTTGCTTAGCCCCAAATGTGATTTTCTTTGTTCCTGCTAAAGTAGTGTCTTGACAAGCCAAAATTCCTTCTAAATTGGCTTCCATTCTCTGAATTTGGAACCAACAAAATGCCCTGTTGTGGAATGTGTTGACGATGGTGATGAAAATCGTCTCCTCCTCCGTGACAGATCTGAGGTCTCAGATTTGCAGCAGGCCTAATCCATTCCCATGTCCACAGCAAGGAACGGTCATTAGGGACGTCAGTGCATGGCTGTCAGAGGCTGCAGGGGTGAGTAGAGATGGGTCATAGAGGGCATGAGGAAGCTGTGGGGACAGACAGGCATGTTTGTCATCTTGACCATGCTGCCCATTTCACTCTGACATATATCTGTTAAAACTTATCCATTGCACCATCCTGTAGTTTACTGAATGTCAGAAACACTTATTCAGTTTACTTATTTTACAATGAAATTATTTGCCGTCTTATTAAGTTGTAAGGGTTCTTCTTTAATGTGTAATGATGATTTATTTTTAAAATTTATTTATTTATTCTAATTTGTTATACATGATAGCAGAATGTATTTCAATTCATAATACACATATAGAACACAACTTTCCATTTCTCTAGTTGTACACAAACTATTTTCACACCATTCATGTCTTCATACATGTACTTAGGGTAACGGTGTCCATCTCATTCCACCGTCTTTCCTACCCCCATACCCCCTCCCTTTTCCTCCCTCCCCTTGCCCTATCTAGAGTTCCTCCATTCTTCCCATGCTACCCCCATCCTCATTATGGTCAGCATCCACATATCAGAGAAAACATTTGGCATTTGGTTTTTAAGATTGGCTTACTTCACTTAACATAATATTCTCCAATACCATCCATTTATCTGCAAACGCCATGATTTTGTTCTCTTCTAATGCTGAGCAATATTTCATTGTGTATATATGCCACAGTTTCTTTATCTATTCATCTACTGAAGGGCATCTAGGTTGGTTCCACAATTTAGCTACTGTGAATTGTGCTGCTATAAACATTGATAGGGCTGCATCACTATAGTATGCTGTTTTTAAGTCCTTTGGGTATAAACTGAGGAGTGGGATAGCTGGGTCATATGGTGGTTCCTTTCCAAGTTTTCCAAGGGATCTCCATATCACTTTTCATATTGGTTGTACCAATTTGCAGTCCCACCAGCAATGTATGAGTGTGCCGATTTCTCCACATCCTTGCCAACATTTGTTTGTAGTCTTAATAGCTGCCACTCTGACTGAAGTGAGATGATATGTTAGAAGAGTATTGATTTGCATTTCTCTAATTGCTAGAGATGTTGAAAATTTTTATATATTTATTGATTGATTGTATATCATCTTCTGAGAAAGCTCTGTTCAGTTCCTTGGTTTATTTATTGATTGGATTATTTGTTTCTTTGATGTTAAGGTTTTTGAGTTCTTTATATATCCTAAAGATTAGTGCTCTATCCAATGTGCGTGTGGTAGAAATTTCCCCCATTCTGTAGGCTCTCTATTCACCTCACTGATTGTTTCTTTTGCTGTGTAGAAGCTTTTTAGTTTGATTCCATCCCATTTATTGATTCTAGATTCTATCAAGGCTATAGGAGTCTTGATAAAGAAGTTGGAAAAATTAGGTGCAGGGTCTCTGGTTTAATTCCTAGGTCCTTGATCCACTTTGAGTTCAGTTTTGTGCATAGTGAGAGACAGGGGTTTAACTTCATTTTGCTGCATATGGATTTCTAGTTTTTCTAGCACCATTTGTTGAAGAAGCTATCTTTTCTCTGATATATGTTTTTGGTGCCTTTGTCTAATGAGCTATCTGTAATTATGTGGGTTAGGCTCTGTGTCATCTATTCTGTACCATTGGTCTACCAGTCTATTTTGGTGCCAATACTATGCTGTTTTTTTTTTTTGTTTGTTTGTTTGTTGTTGTTTTGTTTTTTACTATGGCTCTGTAATATAGCTTAAGGTCTGGTATAGTAATGCCACCTGCTTCACTCTTCTTGCTAAGGATTGCTTTAACTATTCTGAGTGTCTCATAACTGCTTTTTCTATTTCTATGAGTAAAGTCATTGGGATTTTGATTGGAATTGCATTAAATCTGTATAGTGATTTTGGTAGTAGGGTCATTTTGACAATATTAATTCTGCCTATCCAAGAACAAGAGAGATCTTTCCATCTTCTAAGGTCTTCTGTAATTTCTTTCTTTAGTATTCTGTAGTTTTCATTGTTGAGGTCTTTCACCTTTTTGTTAAGTTGATTCCCAAGATTTTTTTTTTTTTTGAGGCTATTGTAAATGGGGTAGTTTTCCTCATTTCCCTTTCAGAGAATTTGTCACTGATATACAGAAATGCCTTTGATTTATGAGTGTTGTTTTTATATCCTGCTAATTTGCTGAATTCATTTATTAGTTCTAGAAGTTTTCCAGTAGAATTTTTTGGATCTTCCAGGTATGGAATCATGTCATCGGCAAATATTGTTAGTTTGAATTCTTTTTTTCCTATTCATATCACTTTAATTTCTTTCGTCTAATTGCTCTGGCTAGAGTTTCAAGAACTATTTTAAATAGAAGTGGTAAAAGAGGGCATTCCTGTCTTGTTCCAGTTTTTAGAGGGAATGCTTTCAATTTTTCTCTGTTTAGAATTATATTGGCCTGGGGCTTAGCATACACAGCTTTTACAATGTTGAGATATATTCCTTGTATCCCTAGTTTTTCTAGAGTTTTGAACATGAAGGGGTGCTGTATTTTGTCAAATGCTTCTTCAGTATTGTGATGATCATATGATTCTTGTCATTTTTATATTTTTAGTTGTAGTTGGTGTGGTGCTGAGAATCAAACCCAGCACCCGGCATGTGCTAGGCGAGCACTCTATCACTGAGCTGAAACCCCAGGCCGATGATTCTTATCTTTAAGTCTACCTATGTGATCAATTACATCTACTGATTTCCATATGCTGAACCAACCTTACATCCCTGAGATGAATCTGACTCGATCATGGAGCACTATCTTTTTTATGCTTTTTAATTCAATTTGCCAGAATTTTACTGAGAATTTTTGCATCTATGTTCATTAGAGATATTGGTCTGAAATTTTCTTTCTTTGTTGTGTCTTTGTCTGATTTTGGAATCAGGATCATAGAGTGAGTTTGGAAGTGTTCCTTCTTTTTCTATTTCATGGAATAACTTGAGGAGAATTGGTATTAGTTCTTCTTGGAAGGTCTTGTAGAACTCAGCTATGGATACGTCTGTCCTGGGCTCTTCTTGGTTGGTAGGCTTCTGATGGCGTCTTCTATTTCATTGCTTGAAATTGATCTGTTTAAATTGTGTATATCACCCTGATTCAGTTTGGCAAATCATATGACTCTAGAAATTTGTCAATGACTTTGATATTTTCTATTTTATTGGAGTATAAATTTTCAAAATAATTTCTAATTATATTCTGTATTTCTGTTGTGTCCATCGTGATATTTCCTTTGTCATCATAGGGGTTAGTGATTTGAGGTTTCTCTCTCCTTCTCTTCATTAGCATGGCTAAAGGTTTATAATTTTTATTCACTTTTTCAAAGAATCAGCTTTTTGTTTTGACAACTTTTTCAGTTGTTTCTTTTATTTCAATTTCATTAATTTCAGCTCTGATTTCAATGTTTTCCTGTCTTCTACTGCTTTTGGTGTTGATTTGTTCTTCTTTTTCTAGGGCTTTGAGATGTAATGTTAAGTCATTTATTTGTTGACTTTTTCTTCTTTTAAGAAATGAACTCCATGCAATGAACTTTCCTCTTAGCACTGCCTCACAGTGTCCCAGAGATTTTGATATGATGTATCAGTGTTCTCATTGACCTCTAAGGATTTTTAATCTCCTCCTTGTTGTCTTTTGCAACCTATTGTTCATTCAATAGCATGTTATGTAGTCTCCAGGTGTTGGAGTAGCTTCCATTTTTTAATTTATCATTAATACTTAATTTCATTCCATTATGATCTGGTAGAATGCAGGGTAGAATCTCTATTTTTTTGTATTTGCTAAGAGTTGCTTTGTGGCCTAATATATGGTCTATTTTAGAAAAGGATCCATGTGCTGCTGAGAAGAAAGTATATTCACTTGTTGAAGGATGAAATGTTCTATATATGTCAGTTAAGTCCAACTTATTGATTGTATTGAACTCAATAGAGTTCTATAGTTTCTTTGTTCAGCTTTTGTTTGGAAGATTTATGTAGTGGTATATAGGTGTGTTAAAGTCACCCAGAATTATTGTGTTGTAGTCTATTTGACTCTTAAACTTGAGTTTGTTTAATGAATTTAGGTGCTCTATTGTTTGGAGCATGTATATTTATAATTGTTGTGTCTTGTTGATGTATGAAATGTCCTTTTTTATCCCTTTTGATTAACTTTGGCTTGAAGTCTATTTCATTTGATTTGAGGATGGAAACCCCTGCTTGCTTTTGGAGTCCATGTGAGTGGTATGTTTTTTCTTAACCTTTCACCTCAGTGTGTGGATGTCTTTTCCTATGAGATGAGTCTCTGGAAGGCAGTGTATTGATGGTTTTTGTAAACCCAATCTGCCAGTCTATGTCTTTTGATTGGTGAGTTTTGGCCATTAAAATTCAAGGTTACTATTAAGACATGATTTGTTTTCCTTATCATTTTTGTTTATTTTTGTTGTTTAACTTGACTTGGTTTCTCCTTTGAGTGGGTTTTTCCTTCAATGTAATACCCCCCTTTGCTGATTTTCATTGCTGTTTTTCATTTCCTCTTCATGGAATATGTTGCCGAGGATGTTCTGTAGTGCAGGCTTTCTCACTATAAATTTTTTAACTTTTGTTTATCATGGAAGATTTTTACTTATCATCACATCTAAAACTTAATGTTGCTGGTGTAAGATTCTTGGTTGGCATCCATTTTCCTTCAGAGCTTGGTATACGTTGTTCCAGGGTCTTCTAGCTTTCAGGGTCTGGGTTGAAAAATCTTCATATATCCTAATTGGTTTCCCCCTATATGTAATCTGATTCCTGTCTCTTGTGACTTTTAAAATTCTCTCCTTATTCTGTATGTTAGGCATTTTCATTATAATATGTCTTGGTGTGATTTTGTACATTTGGTGTCCTGAAGACCTCTTGTATTTGATTTTCCAATTCATTCTTAATGTTTGGAAAGTTTTCTGATAGTATTTCATTGAATAGATTGTTCATTCCTCTGGTGTGGAATTCTATGCCTTCCTTCATCCCAATAATTCTTAAATTTGGTGTGTTTATGCTATCCCATAATTCTTGAATGTTCTGTTCATGGTTTCTTACCATCTTCACTGTGTGGTCAACATTCTTTTCAAAATTATATGTATTTCTTCTTCATTGTCTGAGGTCTTGTCTTCAAAATGATCTAATCTGTTGGTGATGCTTTTTATCAAGTTTTTATTTTTGATTTATTGTTTCTTTCATTTCAAGTATTTCTGTTTGATTTTCTTTTCAGAACCTACCTCTGTCTCCTTACTGAAGTTATCTTTTTCTTCCCGTATTTCCTTATGTAGCTCTTTATTGAAATGATCTTTTACTGCCTACACTTGCTCTTATATCATCCTGTAATTCACAGAACATTTTAATTATGTACATCCTGAACTCCTTCTCTGTAATTTCTTCTGTTTTTCTGGCGATGGGTTCTAATAATGTAGTATCTTGGTTTGTTTGGGGCACTTTCTTCCCTTGTTTTTTCATGCTGTTATGTGTCTTTCTTTCTACCACTGCAGATCTGAGGCATTACATTTTTTACCCTGTAGGCTTATAGTGTCCCTGCATGGTTTCAATATCTTTCCTTTAAGGGGGAGAACAATGTGAACAGATCCCAATACAAACAGTATACAGCCTTATACCAAATAGCTCCTATTAAGACATTTACGGTTTTGTCACAATATGCAGAAATGTTGAGTTCACTTATTATCTACAATATAAACAGTAGGTTTGCAAAAAGGTCTACAGTTTCTGATGGTGGACAAAGAACTGGGGGTGAGGTGTAGGATGAGATGTTGAGGGGGTAGAGGTGAGGATAAAGTGTCATTAGATTTTAGCATGAAAGAGGAATCTAAAGAGATTGATTAGCAGCAGGAGAAGAGAGAGATAGTGATTTTGGAGAGACAATAAGTGGGAAGACAATAGAATACAAAAAACAAACAAATAGAAATGTTAAGAAAAATATAATATTTAAAAATAGAAGATAAAAGAATATACAACACAACTGTAATGTACTATTCACATCCTAGCCCTCAGCAGCCTAATTCATGAAAAGAACTTGGTTTTAAAAATGTTGGGGATGTGCGGAGAAAAGAGAGAGAGAGAGAGAGAGAGAGAGAGAGAGAGAGAGAGAGATCTCCAAGGAAGATACAGGATTGTTTTTGTTGGAGATCAGTGTCTTCCCTGCTTGCCTTCCCATCCAACAGGTGGAGTTGTCTGTTGTTTGCTGGCATCTCCACCCTCAGGATGGTGAAAGTTATTAGGGTAGGAGGGTTGGTCTTGGGGGTAGAGCTCATGTATGTGGGGTATAGCACTTGCCAGTCCTGCTTGTGTGATGTGAGGCCCCGGTCTTACCTCCTTGTATCTCCTGTAAACCTCACAATTCTTGGTCTCTAAGTTAGTCTCTAAACTGTATCTCACCCACTGCCCCCCGCCCCTTTCTATTTCCCAAACAGGAACCTTTCACTCTGGAGGTTTTTTGGCTGCACTCTGGGGGCTGTGCACTGTTGTGGAGAGCAGTTTTGTATTGGGCAGCTCAGGACCAAGTTTTGCAAGCTATAGACTGGCCGTGTAGCCACAAGCTCTGTGCTGGGTTAGTGGCTGCCAGGAGAGGGTTCAGTTGGGGACTAAATTTACCTTGAAATTGCTTCTAAGCCCCAGCTGGGAGTTGTCCCAACTAAAGATGGTGTCCCAAGATAGAGGCGGGTAATTTCTGGGATGGGGTTTTGGGTGGGATGGGGCTGGGTGGTGGCCTTGAGCAGTGTGTTCAGAGATGCAGCTCTGTGGCATGACATGTTCTGGCTGGCAGCTGTCTTCAGCCCTGTGCAGTGTCCCCAGGTGCAGGCTGCCATGTGTAGGGGACTATGGCAGTGGTTGCAGTGTCTCAAGATGGAGGCAATGGCGGGGGGCCCCATGTTGGTGGGTGGGGGTCCACAGGGGAGTGGTGGCTGGAGTTCCTACACATGGGCAGCAGATGGGTGTCCTGCATGGGAGCAGCAGCCAGGGTTCCTGCACAGGAGCGGGGGCCAGGAGTCCTGTTGGGTGTTGATGCTGGTGGTCCTGCTCGTGCACCCAGAGGTCCTGCATGAGCAAGTGTCTGGGAGTCCTGCGTGGAAGCAGCTGTCGGGGGTCCTCTAATCACTCTCAGAGAAACAATATTCCCCCTACTTGAAACCCAGGTCCTGGAGTGACACAGAATGCAGCCTCCCTGTGGCCCGCCATCTTGGATCCCCCTGGAAGGGTCTTTATATATTTCGTTCTTTTTCATCAAGTTCTTCATTAGATTTATGATTTGCAACATTTTATCCCACTTTGTGACTTACTCTGATTTTTATTATTCCTTTCTTCTTTTCTTAAAGTATATATTTTAAAGATTTATTTTTATTCGTTTTCTAATATATACACCTAAAGCTAAGACTTAATCTGTACTTACTTCTGTGGCTGCATCTCAGATATTTTGACGTGCTATATTTTAATTCTCCTTTACTTCTATATATTTATCAATTCTACTATCATATTTTATATCATTCATGAATTATTAGAACTATGTTCTCTAATTTCTAAACATTTGTTTGTCGTTTAATTACATTGTGGTCAGGAAATATGACCGGTGATATTTCATTCCTAATCCTATGACATTTTTAGAGCATTACCTCATGGACAAACATAAGACCACCTTTC
Organism: Urocitellus parryii; assembly: GCF_045843805.1. Lineage (NCBI taxonomy): Eukaryota > Metazoa > Chordata > Mammalia > Rodentia > Sciuridae > Urocitellus > Urocitellus parryii. The sequence goes on from NW_027552340.1 coordinate 110,336, forward strand.
ACAGGTGTTCCCTGTGCTCTTGAAAACCACTGATGGAAGTTTTATGAAATATTCTACATCCATAGTTTCACTGTTCTTGGTTTAAGTTTCCTCAGGAAAGAAGAGGAGGAGGAGGAGGAGGAGTGAGAAAGGTAGGATCAGATTTTAGAGAGAGACCACATTTGTGTAATTTTTATAGCATAAGGATATAATTACTCTATTATATGATTAGTTATTGTTGCTAATCTCTTCCTCTGCCCAATCTGTAAATTAAATTTTATCATAGGTGTGTGTGTGTGTGTGTGTGTGTGTGTGTGTAGGAAGAACCTAGGGTATACAGGTTTGGTACTCTGGAATTTCAGGCACCCATCTGAGGTCTTGGGGGGCATCTTCTGAGATGAAGGGGATTATTGTATGTTCATTAGGTCAAGTTGATGAACTGCATTGCTTGATTCTTCTAGGTAGTTTTTGATTAATTTATCTGCTTGTTCTAGCAATGACTGAGAGATATGTGCTAAAATCTGTCATCACTAATGTACACTTATGAAGATCAGTTTGCTGTAGTCATTCAGTTGTTCCCTTTATTTATGTAGGTGACACCTCTTTATGTGGTACCTGTAAATATAAAATCATGTTTTATCTTCATAAATAGGTCATTAGGGTTAGTCCCTGTCCACACTATCTAAAAGTCTAACTTGCCTTCTCTGACTCTTGGTCTTATTTACCATACTTTATTATCTTCTTGCTTATGTAAGTCAACATCAAATACATTTAATAATTTACAAGCATTTTCTTTTGTTTATTTTCTGTCTCCTCACTAAACACTAAAGATCCAGTAGGGCAAGATTCTCATGTGCTATTATTTGCTGGTGTGTTCAGTTGCCTAGAACAGTCCTGGTTCATAGAAGGCTATCGATCAATATTAAATAAAAAGTCTAATTCGCTTGATTTTTTTTTTGGTTTGTTAGCATTTGGTTGCTCTAGTTTTCAGTACTTTGCTTTCAATTTTCTCAATTTTTAAGTTTCAAAATTTTTTACATACTCTGAAAATCTTCATTTATTTATTTATTTAGACTGGAGGATTGGTGCATTTACACTATAGTTTCTATTTGAGGCACATATGAAACTTTATTTTTTGCCCTCTACATAGCCAAACGATTTAATGCTTCCTTCTTTTTTTCCTTAGCCTTAATTTGAATTGTTTTGTGTGTTTTTTTTTTCACATGCTACTTTTTGTCTACTAAGAAGTTATACACATTCTTCCTAATTATTTAGTGGTCTCCTTGTGATTAGAATGCACATTTTTAATGAAAATCTAAAAGAAATCTATATTTTTATCCTCTTTTCATCCAATAAATTACTTTAGGAATTGTGATCCCTTTCCCACTGCCTCCCCAAACTATGTATTGCTGTTGTGTATTTGAATTCTATTTATTTATTTATTTATTTATTAATCCTGGGACAGTTCCGGTTGTCTAGATTGGTCTCTGTCTCTCTTCACTCTCTCCAGGTGACTCTCTGACTCCTTTCCTCTTGCCTGGAGTGTGAAGTTCCTTTAATGAGGTTGTGTTGGTAGCTTTCAATCTTTGTTGTCTGAAAGGTGTTTATTGCCCTCCTGCTCCTGTGTTGGACAGTCCGCCCCTTGTGGCCTCCCCTTCCATTACTTTCAGGTTCACTGTTGTTGTCTCTTCCTTTGTTACTGTGAAGAATCCAGAGTAGTGGAAGCCACACCTCCCCCCAAGGTCTGACTTTGTTCCTTCTCCCAGCTTTTAAGATGTTTTCCCTGCTGTGATGTTCTGCAGTTCCCTTAATTTTCTTCTTTGGTGTTTGTTAGATTTCTAGAATTTGTACATTGGTGAATCTTACCAGTTAAGGGAGAAAAAATGAGAACCGTTATCACTTTCAAGATTTCACCTTCCTATTGTTCTCTGTTTTCTACTCGTCATTTTCTTTTCCTATTTATTTATTCAGGCACTGGGGATTTATCCCGGGGCACTTTACCACTGAGCTGCACCCCCAGGATCTGTTTATTCCTTTAATTTTGAGACAGCTCTCACTAAGTTGTTGAGCAGCTCACTAAATTGCTAAACTGGCCTTGAACTTGGGATCCTCCTGTCTCATCCTCTTACTAAGATTACTGGCATGAGCCACTGCACCCAGCAGCATATTTTGTGTCTTTAAATTGCATTCTGAACATTGTAAAAACTCAGTCATCCTTCATTAACTAGAAGTCACTGGTTTTCTGCTCACCCTTCACCGAGGGAGTAGCCTTTGGGTTTTATGGTAGGGACACCCCTTTTAGATGCTAGCCTTTTAAAATTCTCTCCTTATTCTGTATGTTGGACATCTTCATTATAATGTGTCTAGGTGTGGATCTCTTATGATTTTGCACATTCGGCGTCCTGTAGGCTTCTAGGATTTGGGATTCTGTCTCATTCTTCAATTCTGGGAAGTTTTCTCATATTATTTCACTGAATAGACTGTTTATTCCTTTGGAATGGAGCTCTGTGCCTTCCTGTATCCCAATGACTCTTAAATTTGGTCTTTTGATATTGTCCGATAATTCTTGGATGTTCTGCTCATGGTTTCTTAGCAGACTTGCTGAACTGTCTATGTTCTTTTCCAGCTGAAATACTTTGTCTTCATTGTCTGATGTTCTCTCTTCTAAGTGATCTACTCTGCTGGTAGTATTCTCAATTGAGTTTTTAAGTTGGTTTATTGTTACCTGCATTTCTAGAATTTCTATTTGTTTGTTTTTTATTACCTCTATCTCCCTGTGAAATTGATCTTTTACTTCCTGGATTTGTTTGTCAATGTGATCTTTCATTGTCTGATTTTGCTGTCTCATGTCTTCCTTGAGACTCCAGATCATCTGAAGCATATATATCCTGAACTCTTTATCTGATATTCCATCTGTTGCAGCTATTACCTCTTCTAAAGTTGAGTTGACCTGCATTGCTTGTGGTCCTTTCTTTCCTTGTCTTTTCATACTGCTCGCGTTTCTTTCTGCTTGGTGCAACTGTTGTGTTTTTGAAATTTACCCCCTATTTATTTATGTTGCTCTTGTATAGTTGGAAAGTCTCCCTTGTCGGGTGGGTAGTGGCTGTGCTCCTCCTCTAATTATGGTGTTCTGTCTACCACGCTGATCGGTCACAGGTCTGCACCCCCTGCGGGCACGGGAGGCGGCTTTGCTCTGCCCCCACTCCAATTGTGGTAACGTAACTACCATGCCCTGGGGTCGTAGGTCCTGATCTGGATGTGGGTGGCGGCTCTGCTGGGTCCCCACTCCAATCGGTGTGACGTGTCTACCACGCTGGCAGACCTCTAGGCCGGTGGGTCGCAGTTCTGCACAGCCCCCACTCCCAATGGGGGTACCTGACTACCTCTCCAACAGGCCGCTGAGCCCCCTCCGGACTCAGGCGGCGACCCTGCTCCACCCCCACTCCAACCAGTGTGACGCGACTGCCTCGGTGTTACGTGTCCCCCACGCTGGCAAGCTACCTGGCCTGACTTGCCAGTGGGCGGCAGGTCTGCCTGCCCTGTTTGCTCAGATAGCAGCTCCGCACAGCCCCTACTCCAAATGAGGTAACTTGACTACCGCGCCTTGGGGTCGCTGGTCCTATTCTAGGCGTGGGCGGCTGCTCTCTTCAGCTCCAGCTGCGTTTGGGGTGTCATGATACCACGCCGGCGGGTCACTTGGCCTGCTCTGGGCGCAGGTGGAAGTTCCTCTCTGCCCCCACAGCACCCAGCAGGAACCTGATTGAGAAGCAGTCACCGCCGGTTCCCTAGCCTTGGGCCAAAGCAGCTTAGGTAGCCCGAACCCCACCTCTCCGATCCCGATACACTCTCCGCTGGGAGCTGGCTCCAGTGAGCGACCCCCACGGGTTCCCCAGCCCCAGGCCAAAAACTGTTCCGGGAGTCAGAACCCAGTCGCCCCAAGCTCAGCGCACGCTCAACTTGGAGCTGGCCTCCACCGGCAGTCTCCGCAGTTTCCTCAGACTTGGGCCAGGTTAGCCCCGGGAACCAGAATCCAGCTGCTCTGTATGTCCAACATACAGAATAAGGAGAGAATTTTAAAAGCTGCAAGAGAAAGAAAGCAGATTACATTTAGGGGTAAACCAATCAGGATAACAGCTGATCTCTCAACACAGACTCTGAAAGCTAGAAGATCCTGGAATAACATATTTCAAACACTGAAAGACAATGGGCTCCAACCAAGAATCGTGTATCCGGCGAAATTAAGCTTCAGGTTAGAAGATGAAATTAAAACCTTCCACGATAAACAAAAGTTAAAAGAATTCGCAGCTAGAAAACCATCTCTTCAAAATATCCTTGGCAAAACATTACAGGAAGAGGAAATGGAAAATAACATGGATAACCAACAATGGGAGGTAGGACAGTAAAGGGGGGAAAGTAGTCAAAGAGGATAACAAATCAGGTTTAGTAACATCAATAAACAAATATGGATAGAAGAACAAACCATATCTCAATAATAACCCTAAATGTTAATGGCTTAAACTCACCAATTAAGAGACACAGGCTAGTAGAATGGATCACAAAACAAGACCCAACAATATGCTGTCTACAGGAGACGCATTTGATAGGAAAAGATATACATAGACTGAAGGTGAAAGGTTGGGAAAAATCATATCACTCATATGGACCGTGGAAACAAGCAGGAGTGTCCATACTCATATCTAATAAAATAGATTTCAAGCCAAAGCTAATCAAAAGGGATAAAGAAGGACACTTCATACTGCTCAAGGGAACCATACACCAACAAGACATAACAATCATAAATACATATGCCCCAAATAATGGTGCAGCCGTGTTCATCAAGCAAACTCTTCTCAAGTTCAAGAGTCTAATAGACCACCATACAATAATCATGGGAGACTTCAACACACCTCTCTCACCACTGGACAGATCTTCCAAACAAAAGTTAAATAAGGAAACTATAGAACTCAATAACACAATTAACAGCCTAGACTTAATTGACATATATAGACTATACCACCCAACATCAAGTAGCTACACTTTTTTCTCAGCAGCACATGGAACCTTCTCAAAAATAGACCATATACTATGTCACAGGGCAACTCTTAGACAATACAAAGGGGTAGAGATAATACCATGCATCTTATCTGATCATAATGGAATGAAACTGAAAATCAATGATAAAAGAAGAAAGGAAAAATCAAGCATCACCTGGAGAATGAACAATAGGTTGCTGAGTGATCAATGGGTTTTAGAAGATATCAAGGAGGAAATTAAAAAATTCCTAGAGTTAAATGAAAACACAGACACAACATATCGGAATCTATGGGACACATTGAAAGCAGTTCTAAGAGGAAAATTCATTGCTTGGAGTTCATTCCTCAAAAAAAGAAAAAACCAACAAATAAATGATCTCACACTTCATCTCAAAATTCTAGAAAAAGAAGAGCAAAACAACAGCAAAAGAAGTAGAAGGCAAGAAATAATTAAAATCAGAGCTGAAATTAATGAAATTGAAACAAAAGAAACAATTGAAAAAATTGACAAAACTAAAAGCTGGTTCTTTGAAAAAATAAATAAAATTGACAGACCCTTAGCCATGCTAACGAAGAGAAGAAGAGAGAGAACCCAAATTACTAGCATACGGGATGAAAAAGGCAATATCACAACAGACGCTTCAGAAATACAGAAGATAATCAGAAATTACTTTGAATCCTTATACTCCAATAAAATAGAAGATAGTGAAGGCATAGATAAATTCCTTGAGTCTTATGATCTGCCCAGATTGAGCCAGGAGGATATAGACAACCTAAACAGACCAATAACAATAGAGGAAATAGAAGAAACCATCAAAAGACTACCAACTAAGAAAAGCCCAGGACCGGATGGGTATACAGCAGAGTTTTACAAAACCTTTGAAGAGGAACTAACACCAATACTTTTCAAGCTATTTCAGGAAATAGAAAAAGAGGGAGAACTTCCAAATTCATTCTACGAGGCCAACATCACCCTGATTCCGAAACCAGACAAAGACACTTCAAAGAAAGAAAACTACAGACCAATATCTCTAATGAACCTTGATGCAAAAATCTTCAATAAAATTCTGGCGAATCGGATTCAAATACATATCAAAAAAATTATACACCATGATCAAGTAGGATTCATCCCTGGTATGCAAGGTTGGTTCAATATACGGAAATCAATAAATGTTATCCACCACATCAATAGACTTAAAAATAAGAACCATATGATCATCTCGATAGATGCAGAAAAAGCATTCGACAAAGTACAGCATCCCTTTATGTTCAAAACTCTAGAAAAATTAGGGATAACTGGATCATACCTCAACATTGTAAAAGCAATCTATGATAAGCCACAGGCCAGCATCATTCTGAATGGAGAAAAATTGAAGGCATTCCCTCTAAGATCTGGTACAAGACAGGGATGCCCTCTCTCACCACTTCTGTTCAACATAGTCCTCGAAACACTGGCCAGAGCAATTAGGCAGACGAAAGAAATTAAAGGCATAAAAATAGGAAAAGAAGAACTTAAATTATCACTATTTGCAGATGATATGATTCTATACCTAGCAGACCCAAAAGGGTCTACAAAGAAGCTATTAGAGCTAATAAATGAATTCAGCAAAGTGGCAGGATATAAGATCAACACGCATAAATCAAAGGCATTCCTGTATATCAGCGACAAATCCTTTGAAACGGAAATGAGGACAACTACTCCATTCACAATATTCCCCCAAAAAATAAAATACTTGGGAATCAACCTAACAAAAGAGGTGAAAGATTTATACAATGAAAATTACAGAACCCTAAAGAAAGACATAGAAGAAGACCTTAGAAGATGGAAAAATATACCCTGCTCATGGATAGGCAGAACTAACATCATCAAAATGGCGATATTACCAAAAGTCCTATATAAGTTCAATGCAATGCCAATCAAAATCCCAACAGCATATCTTGTAGAAATCGATAAAAGAATCATGAAATTCATATGGAATAATAAAAGACCCAGAATAGCAAAAACAATACTAAGCAGGAAGTGTGAATCAGGTGGTATAGCGATACCAGACTTCAAACTATACTACAGAGCAATAGTAACAAAAACAGCATGGTACTGGTACCAAAACAGGCGGGTGGACCAATGGTACAGAATAGAGGACACAGTAACCAATCCACAAAACTACAACTATCTTATTTTTGATAAAGGGGCTAAAAGCATGCAATGGAGGAAGGATAGCATCTTCAACAAATGGTGCTGGGAAAACTGGAAATCCATTTGCACCAAAATGAATCTGAATCCCTATCTCTGGCCGTGCACAAAAGTTAACTCAAAATGGATCAAGGAGCTTGATATTAAATCAGAGACATGGCATCTGATAGAAGAAAAAGTTGGTTATGATCTACACGCTGTGGGATCGGGCTCCAAATTCCTCAATAGGACACCCATAGCGCTAGAGTTAACAAATAGAATCAACAAATGGGACTTACTCAAACTAAAAAGTTTTTTCTCAGCAAAAGAAACAATAAGAGAGATAAACAGGGAGCCTACATCCTGGGAACAAATCTTTACTCCACACACTTCAGATAGAGCCCTAATAACCAGAATATACAAAGAACTCAAAAAATTAGACAATAAGATAACAAATAACCCAATCAATAAATGGGCCAAGGACCTGAACAGACACTTCTCAGAGGAGGACATACTATCAATCAACAAGTACATGAAAAAATGCTCACCATCGCTAGCAGTCAGAGAAATGCAAATCAAAACTACCCTAAGATACCATCTCACTCCAGTAAGACTGGCAGCCATTAGGAAGTCAAACAACAATAAGTGCTGGAGAGGATGCGGGGAAAAGGGCACTCTTGTTCATTGCTGGTGGGACTGCAAATTGGTGCAGCCAATTTGGAAAGCAGTATGGAGATTTCTCGGAAAGCTGGGAATGGAACCACCATTCGACCCAGCTATTCCCCTTCTTGGTCTATTCCCTAAAGCCCTAACAAGAGCATGCTACAGGGACACTGCTACATCGATGTTCATAGCAGCTCAATTCACGATAGCAAGACTGTGGAACCAGCCTAGATGCCCTTCAATAGATGAATGGATAAAAAAAATGTGGCATTTATATACTATGGAGTATTATTCTGCATTAAAAAATGACAAAATCATAGAATTTGGAGGGAAATGGATGGCATTAGAGCAGATTATGCTAAGTGAAGCTAGTCAATCTTTAAAAAACAAATACCAAATGACTCCTTTGATATAAGGGGAGTAAACAAGGACAGGGTAGGGACAAAGAGTTTGAGAAGAAGATTTACATTAAACAGGGATGAGAGGTGGGAGGGAAAGGGAGTGAGAAGGGAAATTGCATGGAAATGGAAGGCGATCCACAGGGTTATACAAAATGTCATATAAGAGGAAAGGAGGGGTAAGACAAGATAATACAAATGGAAGAAATGATTTACAGTAGAAGGGGTAGAGAGAGAAAAGGGGAGGGGAGGGGAGGGGAGGGGAGGGGGGATAGTAGAGAATAGGACAGACAGCAGAATACATCAGACACTAGAAAGGCAATATGTCAATCAATGGAAGGGAAACTGATGTGATACAGCAATCTGTATACGGGGTAAAAGCGGGAGTTCATAATCCACTTGAATCAAACCGTGTAATATGATGTATTAAGAACTATGTAATGTTATGAACGTCCAATAAAAAAAAAAGGAAAAAGGTTACTTTATATCATTAATCTCAATTCTGAGGACTTCTCTGTATAAAATTTATAAAATAAAACACTACTTGATTTCTCATGATTGTAAAAAAAAAAATAGATGCTAGCCTTGAGAGCTCTTTCCTTTGTCTCTTATTTTCATGCCATTGTGGCTTAGAAAAGCGAAGCTGAACTTCCCCAGGTTTGCTAAAACATCTGGGAGTGACAGCTAGCTGCTTCCTCCCTCTGCCTGCTGGATCCACCTTGCCTGAGCTCCAGGCCTGTAAGGGCCCATTTTCTTTTCTGCTCACCAGGGCAATATTTTCAGCTAACTTCAGGGGGAGGATTCATAGTTAAGGTTGCATGTTTGGTTTTTCCTGGTTTTGGGTCCTGAATTAGAAGTTCTCTTCAGGGTTATTTTTTCCCTTTAATTCACCTCTTCTCTCTCTTTCATGCTGGAATATGTCTTCACATGTCAGCTCTGGTTGGTCATCTTTTCATATTTAGAATAGGTCACTGCAGAAGCTAACTGGAAGCTCCTTGGCGGGCAGGGGTACACTGCAGACTTTACTGAGGCCATAGCACAGGTGCAGGCAGCCATGGGAAGGAAGCCCTGAGTCCCAGAAGGTGAGGATTTCCCGGGGAGGGTTTAGTCTTTAGAAAAGAACCTTCTGAGGATTTACTTGGGGAAAGGTACCTTGGAATGTGGGGTCCTGAATTAGGGGGAGGGGGAGAACCATGGGGCCCACTGTTTCATGTGCAGATCTTCCACTAATCCCCACTGCCAGCCAGCAGACCATGGACCTCTCTGGGACACTCAGCTTCTGTGGCCACCTCAGCTCCAGCTTCTCTGGGCTCATGTTGATGTAGAAGTTCTGCCCCACGCATCCTCACCTCTCTCTGCCTTCTAGAAATCTGGTTAAATCTCATACCAGTGATGCTCATACACCTAAGTCCTCGTTAACACCAGGGTTTTGTAACCTTCACTCCATTCTCACCTAAGAGGGTTTGCAGAAAGAGGCTGCCTGTGGTCTAAGATAGACGTTGACCCATCTTACAGATTGGTCAGCATGTGCCCATCCATTGCCTTGCCTCTGCAATCCCTGATCTCTTGTTTAACGGAATAAGACAGAGCCAGAGGAAACGTGCACAGTGCTTTCCTGTGTTCGCATTCACACAGAACCATGGTGGCCATTCACACATCCTCACGCACATTTCAAGTTGCAGTTGTTTCAAAATAAGCAATAATCAAAAATTATCTTGATGAGTTTGATAATAAACCTGCTACATTTTCTAAAAGCAATTGAGGCTTTAAAAAGCTCCATTCTCAGGATTCTAAATAAAATACAGCTGGCACCCCTTATTGTACAGTCCTTCCACTCAGTGCAAGACAGAGCAGCAGGTGTCCATGACTAGGTCTCCTCTCCTGTGGGAGACACAACCGTTTCCCTGTGGCCAAGATCAGCCCAAAGGGTCTCCCCAGACGGATGCTGAGCCCAGTTCAGAATTCCCAGTTCTCCCTGGGATTAAATTTCCTTCTCGCAGTATTTCTCTCCAGTCTGGTCTGAGCACCATGCTGCATACGTGGTGTGGCCCCTGCACCCCAACTTTCTGTCCTGTGAGGTGGCCACAACTGTGTGTGAAGGAGATGAGACAGGAAGTGGCTGTGGTTGGGCACAGGGTGGTGTTTTCCTGCACAGCAGCCTCAGCCTTGCACCGTGAGAAGGTTCTAGAAAGGGACTGACATCAGTTGAAACCACTGACCTTCTGGGGAAGAGCTGTGAAAACCGTCTCTGGTCTGTTTGGCACATAATTTCTCATAAAGTGGTGCAGATATTCATATATGTGTGAAGAAAGAAAGTATGGGTTCCAAAGAAAGACATCAAATTGTGAAGAAATCGTTGAAAAACAAACTGGAACTCCTTTGAGCAGGGGCGGTGTTCCTCAACAGGGAGTTTTTAAAATACCTGCCAGATTCCAGGGAAATAGAAGATTCTGTTTTCATTGTCTGAATCCCCGAAGGGCCACACCCTGGGGCCTGGTGAAAAGAGGGGAGAGGAGGGTCTGGGAGACCCACAGCTGGGGGACTGTGGATGGCTATGGCAAGCAGTGCCTGTGTCCCAACACGTGTGGTTTCTCGATTATTCTGGGCCAGCTGATGAATAAGACTCCAAAATTACCCACAGAGGTCCCCAGTTCAGCACTTCTCCAGAGAAACTAGACAATCAAAGTCACTGAAGAAAGGGCTCTCCTTTGCTCCTACATACATGAAGAGGTTTGATAGTGCTCAAAGGTGGACTTGGGGAGTTAAACCCCAAAGCCCCCGCCGAGAGGAGAACAAAACAAAGACTTGTAGCTAACAAGCCAGCAAAAAGAAATAAAAACGAAATCATACAAATTCAATCCAAAATAATGAAAAAAATAGGAAAAAGGGAACAAAGACTACATTGGACAAATAGAAAATAAATAGTAAAATGACAGATTTATCACGAATCACATAAAGTATGTGATAATTATGCCAGGTGTGGTGGCACACGCCTGTAATCCCAGCAGCTCAGGAGGCTGAGGCAAGAGCATCATAAGTTCAAAGCCAGCCTCAGCAACTTAGTGAGGCCCTGAGCAACTTAGCAAGACCCTGACTCTAAGTAAAATATAAAAAGGGCTGGGGATGTGCTCAGTGATTCAGCACCCCTGGGTTCAATCCCTGGTATGAAAAAAAAAAAAAAGTTCTAATTGCCCAATTTAAAAGAAGACTCAACTATGTGCTACCTACAAGGAACCCACTCTAAATATAAAGACAACATAAAAGAAAAGTAAAAGGATGGAAAAAGATATAGATATATATGAATTTTTTTGGTACTCAGATTGAACCAAGGGGTGCTTAACCACTTAGTCACATCCCCAGCTCTTTTATATTTTGAGACAGGGTCTTACTAAGTTGCTTAGGGCTTTGCTAAGTTTCAGAAGCTGGCCTTGAACTTGCAACCCTCCTGCCTCGGCCTTCTGAGTAGCTAGGATTACAGCATGCCCCACCATGCCTGGCTGAAAACAGGATTTTGTTCCTTCTCTCACATCAGTGCTTAGGACTGAGGTACTAGATCAAATGCTGGCTCAGAGGCCTGCTGTTCTGAGCAGCAGATCCAGGGACCCAGGGGTCCTTCAGAATAACTAGCAACTCTCTGGTTTTGATCTAGATTTTTCCAGAATTGTACAACATGACCCATGCAGAGTCTTTGTGAGGTTCAGCATATAGCCACTAGGCATATATGACTATTGAAATTAATGAATGAAAGTGGAACAAAATTTCAAGTTCAGCCCTGCAATCACAACTTTTCGAATTTTAAGTACTCAGTACCTAGATGTGGCTCATGGTTTCTGGACTGGACAACACAGGACAATCCCATCATTACAGAAAATTCTGTTGGTGCAATTGAGGAGTAAGGTGTGCAGGTCCCTTGCACAAGCAAGTTTAGATAGCTCCTCCCCTCACTTCCTTTCTGCTCCTCCTCCTCCTCCTCCTCAATATCCTGGCTTAGCATTGCCTGCAAATTCAGAAAAGGGTACAAGACCCAGATTTTCCAGGTAAGGGAATGCGGGTCTGTTTTGGGGAGGAAAATGTTAAATTTGGTGGGGAGGGGACCTCTCTATTGGCTCTATGTCCTAAACCTCTTGGCAAACTTGTTTTCAGAATATGTTTCTTGTTGGCTCCTGTTTCCTGTCTTTGCTGATTTGAGGTTGTAATCTGTTTTGAAGGCTGAGCCTTACAAATTGATGTCTTTTTCAGGGGTTACTGTTTAGAGGATACTTGTCTTACAAATAAATTATTCCTGCCCTGGTTGTAGAATTTAGGAATAAACTTGGCTGTTCCAGGGTTAGAGTCGGGTGAGTGGACCCAATTAGCCCTGAGGGGCTGGTGGGAAGAACATTGATACCTGTAAAGGGCACACCTTGGTGTGCAGCTCCCCAGAACTGACCCCTAGGTCAGGATCAGAGGCTGTGTAGTCGGAGGCCTTGTGACCCCACTGTCTGCTCAGAGCTGCCTGCTAGGGACCTGCTGCCTCAGAGACAGTCCCTTCCTGGGTTCAGCCACAAATGAGCTCTCCCTAGGAGCGGGGAGAAGGGGTATGCTTTCCTGTGTGACTCGCAGTTCAGGAGAAGCTGGGACTGATTGGGTGTTTATTCTTTAGGCAGAGTAGGAGAACTTAGCTACCCAACATCAGACTCACAAAAGCACTTTCCCCTAGTTTTGCATTTAGATTAGGGTCAGTAGAGCAGCATTAGAGAGCCCATGTGTGGAAAGCAGGACCTTGAGAAACACCCAGGCCAGATGTGGTGGCACACACCTATAATCCCAAATGTGGAGAAGCCAGTTGGGAGGCTTGAGACAGGAAGATCAGGAGTTCAAAGCCAGCCTTGGCAACTCAGTGAGATGCTGTCTTGAAATAAAATACAAAAATTTTTAAAAAGGCTGTGGCTTAGTGGTTAAGTGCCTCTAGACCCTGAGTTGAACCCCGGTACCCAAAACAAAACACAAACAGCCAGAAACCCTCTGATTTCCTAATGCTGGCCTCCTATATCCACTCCTAATACCAATCACCAAAATCAACTCTGTGGTTTCAGCTTATTTTTAAAAGTTCTATGATTTCTCTTCCAGGTTTACAGGAAGCTGTTTCCTCTCTATTCCTAAAGAATCAAGAAATACTTACCCCCTTTTCCCTTTTTTAAAAAGAAGTGCTTGACTTTCTGTTTCAAATCTATAATCTATGGCTCCCTGCCTGGTGACCTTGTCCTTAACAAGAGCATTTTCAAACTGTCCTGGCTCAAGTCTGCACCTGTGACAGTTTCTCAAAATGTTCAGTGGTAGCAGTGAAGGATAACATTTAAAGAAGAACACCAAGCTTCTATGCCACCAAGAGCTGACCATCAAGGAAGGAATTGTCATTTCTACAGAGTAGACATGGGTTGGATATAATGATCAGAGAGGGGCCAGAAGCTGAGGGATCATTGATCAATTCATTCATTTAGCAAACATTTATTGAGAACCACCCTTTGTCCAATATTATGCTTGTCGCTAGAGAAAAGGGGGGTGACATATGGTCTTCCCATCACAAAGCTTATGGCGGGAGGGGGGGCAGTAGAACATCCTACAAATAGCTTCCTCTTCTGACATGAGAAGGCCCTGGAGTACAGTTAGAGCCCACAGCCAGGGAGCTCACCAGCGCTGGCCTGTGGTCAGCCATGGCGCTGGGTGAGGTGTGGAAGACCTCTGAGGCCTGAGGGCTCCGCGGGCATGAGCTGGGCACTGGTCTGAATTGGGAGAAAAAAGAGTCTGCAAAGGGCTAAAAGTTGGAAGGAATCCAGAGGGTTCTGGGAACGTTGAAGGAGCCGCTGTGGCTAAAGCTATGAGAGAAGGAAGTTATCACGCAGGGCTTTCCGGGTCATTCTGAGGATCTAAACTGCTTTCTAAAGGCAGTAGGCAGCAACTCGGGGATTTAAGCAAGAAAAGAAAAAAGTAAAATTTTAGTTTTAAAACTGGTGGAATTGGAAAGGGAAGGAAGACAAGGTGATCAGTCAGGAAAGTGATACGTGCAAACCAGTGGCAGAGGAGGAGCAGGGAGACAGGAATAGTTCTGAGATCTGGGGCCAGAATCAACAGGATGCGGGGCGGGCAGATGCAGGTGAGGAAAGAAGAGTAGGACTCGACCCTGGGTCTGGCGGGAGCCCCTGGCTGAAGAGGAATCCGGTGGGAGGTGGAGGACCCGGGCTCCCTTTTGGCCAGCTTCTGTCTGAGAAGCCCATGGAACAGCCAAATGAGGCCAAAGTGCAGGGCGGAGGTTTGGAACACGCAGCAGGGGGTCTGTAGCCTGCAGAGGCTGTGAGAGGCCCACAGGGCAGCCCACCAGGGAGAGAGGGGCCGGGCTGGAGCCTGCACCCAGGAAGCCCTGAGGTTTGTGTGTGTGTGTTGTGGGTGTGGGGGGTGATAGAACGACCTAGAAGTGAAACTGAGAGCAGAGGGTTGAGGTGAGGTTTTGGAAATGAGGCAGGAGCCCTCAGAGGAGAGGTTTACAGCAGGAGAAAACACTGACAGCCAGATCAGAGGCTGCAGTCCCTCTGCCTTCCCCACACTGTGCGATTTTCTTCTTTTATCTACAGGAATCCAAACCATAATGGCAGCCCAGTACCATGATGATGATTTCTACCCCAGCAAACCAGGGACCAGCTATGGTGAGACGTGCGCAGGGCCCCAGGCCTGGCCGCTGGGAAGAGGGCTGGGCGCTGGGGACCCCTCTGGTTCTGACAGCCAGTCCCCACTTCAACAGGAGAGCAACGTCCCCAGCCTTGCTCCTCATTTCTCTCCATTGACCCAGATCTTTTCCTTCCCTCCACCCTCTCCATTTCCTCCCGAGATGGCCATAACAGCTACTTCGGGGAGAAACTGAAAGGGGAGCCCTCAGCACCACTTCTTACTCCCTGCTTCCCACAGCACAGACACCGCACAACAGCTGACGAGGCCTCTCTGTTGCTCTTCTGCTCCTTTCTTCAGCCTGGAGGGGGATTGAGAAGGAGAAATGTGGGAGTAATCAGTCCTTCATCCAGGTCCCTGATTTGCCTGTTGCTGGGGTCCCCTACAACCAACAAAGTCAACAGGCTGACTCAGCACATCACAAACCCCCCCTTAACTCTTTTACCCATAGAAATTGATTATGTCAGTTGAACTGATTTATCAACCTAGCCCACAATTTAGTAGCTTAAAACACCAACTATTTAGTTGGTTCTGAAGGTCAGGCGGACAGTTCTCGGGTCTGAGCCAGCTTCTGGGTCTCGGCCTTGATAGCTTCATGGACCTGTGTGTGGTTAACAAGCTCTCGGGCAGGCCAAGGTGTCTTCAAGTAGGCCGGTCCAGACGTCTTCACTCAGCAGTTGCAGGAAGAGCAGAGAGAAGGTGAACCATAGTACAGGAGCACTTTGGGAGTCTCTGCTTGAATTATGCATTCCATTGGGGCATTGTCCAAAGCATGTCACTTGGACCATCTTGATTCATCAGTTGCTTTTTAGTGGGAGGAGCTGCAAATCCATATCCCAAACAGGCGTGCACACAGGGTTGGGAATGACATGGGGGAATCAGCCCATGGATTGCCATTCATACACTGTCAACACTGGCAGACGGGGGCGGTGTGGGAGCTGGGCTCTGGTGCCCTTCCATTCCACCTGCCGTGATTTTCCTGCTCCCCTTGCCCATGGCCAGCAGGCCAGTGCTCCCAGGAGATTCCAAGGAGGGTGACTTCCTCCCTGATGCTAACTAAATAACAATGTGAATGTCCACCCACGTTTTTCCTTAGATAACTTTTGCCTTCCTTTACCCTGTGTTCTCAGACATAGAACTTTTGGAAATATATTTCTTTCTTCTCCCAATTCTGGATCTCAAACATAGGAAACTTTGCCATAAAATAGTGATGAGTTGTGTAACCTGCTACTGGCTCCGTACTGGGAGCTTCATTTGGAATATAAATTGGGAAATCAATCTCCCACTGCAGAACCTCCAAAGCCAAGTTTTGTGTTCTTTCCTAAATTACTTTGCTGGGATAGCTCTCAGCAGGGTTCATAGTTCTCTTCTGAAACCATTTATCTTCCTCTATGGGCTGGGAAGCCACATGTGGTCACAGTAAGGAGCTCAAGGGAATCCTGAAAAGAGAGTGAAAATGGGAGACCAAGGGATGTGCCAGTTTTCCAGGATGGAAACAGCCCAGAAGGCTATCTATAGACCCTGTGAGGACAGGCTGGCCTCAGGGGAGAAGCCCACAGCCTGCAACAGAGAGAGCATGGGAAGCTGTCGGAGGTAGGTTCTAACTCTGTGTCTATTTCCTTGATGTCCCAGGGCCCCGACACCAAGATCACAGAATTTCCCAGTTGAGAATTGTATTAATTGGTAAAACTGGAGTAGGAAAAAGTGCCACAGGGAACAGCATCCTTGGAGAGAAAGCATTTACATCTGGCATTTCAGCAAAATCCGTTACTAAGTCCTGTGAGAAAAAGTGCAGTGTGTGGAAGGGAAGTGAACTCGTCGTTGTTGACACTCCTGGCATTTTTGACACCGAGGTACAGGATGCTGACACTCAGAAGGAGATTGCTCGCTGTGTCCTCCTGACCTCCCCAGGGCCTCATGTTCTGGTCCTGGTGGTCCCGTTAGGCCGTTACACTGTGGAAGAGCAAAAGGCCACAAGGAAGATCCTGCAAATGTTTGGAGACAGTGCTAGAAGTTTCATGATTCTCTTGTTCACTAGGAAAGATGACTTGGACAGCACCGATTTCCAGGATTACTTAAGGCAAGCTCCGGAAGGCATTCAAGAGCTGGTGGCCAAGTTCCATCATCGCTACTGTGCATTCAACAACAAGGCGACAGGAGCCGAGCAGGAGGCACAGAGGGTGGAGCTGATGACCCTGGTCCAGCAGGTGGTGAGGGAGAACGGGGGAAGATACTTCACCAATAAGATGTACCGGAGGGCTGAGGAGGAAATTCAGCATCAAGTCCTAGCAGTCCAAGAACGGTACAGAGCAGAGCTGGAGAGAGAGAAAGCACAGATAAGAGAGGAGTACGAAAGGCAAATCAGACACCTGAAAAATGAGTTGGAGCGGGAAAGGAGAAAGGGCCAAATGGAGAGGACACTAGAGGAAACGGAGTCTGCCTATGCCTTGAGGCAGCAGAATGCCAGAGAGGAGGTCGAGAACCAGAGTTGGATAATTGAATTAATCTTGAAAGCCTTGGATGTTGTTTCCTTGTTCTTCCATCTGTTTATGGATGACTAGACTTAAAGAAAAATGCATTTGGGGCTGGGGTTGTGACTTAGCGATAGAGTGCTCAACTAGCACATGCGAGGCGCTGGGTTCAATCCTCAGCACCACATAAAAACAAATAAGTAAAATAAAGGTATTGTGTCCAACTCCAACTAAAAAATTTTTTAAAAATGTTAAAAAAAGAAAAATGCATTTATATTTTCTGCATATTACCTGATGACCCTCCCCATGTGACTTGTTCACCGCAGTCTGAGTGCTCTAGTTTCTGTCTCTCAGGACCAGGGAGTGCAGGAAAGTTCACCCTTGGCAATAGGCAAATGTTTGACTTAGCAGGAGAAGGGCAAATCCTCAAGTTGTGAAGCTCAAAAGCAAAAAGTAATGATGCTTGCTGCCAAGGAATTCTTCCTTAGAGACACGGAGAGAGGGATGCAGGAGACCAAAGAACATGACCCCAAGCTGTATCCAGGAGATTCTAGTAAAACTTTCTCCCCCAAATTGTTTTAGATTGGTAGATATTCTCTGTCCATAGCTCCTACACACTTATCTTTGCCTTTAGGGTGCTAACAATATCCTACCTGCATAGTTTGTTAGAAAGCTTAATTCTTTGTTTGCATTAGGCAATCTTATAGCTGGAGATGATTCTTTCTCAGTGAACATCAAATTATTTAATTATGATTCATAAAAGGACTAGAATTGTTCCTTATCATCTGCTCTTTGAGGAACAAGGAGTTGTTTAGAAAACAGTTCTCTCAGAACTCAACTAAGTAGTGATCCCCAAAAGCCAGAAAGAGAGAAAGACAGCATTTCAACAAATAAGTGCACAATGTTTGATATGCTCAGGTGTATCTGTAGAATCTCTGTCCATCCCTTCTTAACCAACTTGATGAGTAACCAGATCTGTCCTTTTCTTGAGAAACAACTAACTGTTGCCACCCCATGCCTTCACATCACACCTTGAGTACTTAACACTTGGCAGATTATCTGTACTTCTAATAAAACTTCTCAGTTCTCACATGTTTGTACAGCATTGGACTCTGTTTTGTCTTGGAAGATACCACGGCTACTTCTAATAAAACAGAGATGATTTTCAGTTTTTTGGTAATAGTTCAAGATGATTTTGGACCTAGACTGGGCCTACCCTCATGGTACCTCTGTTTCTCCTTTTCTTTCTTTTTTTTTTTTTTTTACCTGTCCGAGATTTTATTAGCAGGACCATAGCAGCCAGTTGAATGGGGGGGGGGGAAGAGAGAGAGAGAGAGAAAGAGAGAGAGAAGTGGGGGAGAGAAGAGGGAGACGGAGAGTAATAGAGAGAGGGAGAGTAAGAGGGAGAGGGAGAGTAAGAGAGAGAGGGAGAGTAAGAGGGAGAGGGAGATTAAGAGAGAGAGGGAGAGTAAGAGGGAGACGGAGAGTAAGAGAGAGGGAGAGTAAGAGAGAGAGGGAGAGTAAGAGGGAGAGGGAGAGTAAGAGAGAGAGGGAGAGTAAGAGAGAGTAAGAGAGGAGAGAGTAAGAGAGCGAACACACACAGGGTATTGATGTTTATGGGCTTAACTGCAGGATGAGGAGGAGCAGGGCAAGTGGGCTGTTACTTCTTCAGTTCTCGCCATTCACAGGGATTGGAGGTGATGGTTCGTGCACCATTCAGTGCATCATGGACCTGAGCTCCCGGAAGAGAAGCGCTCCGGGCGCCATCTTTACCAACATTCCTCCCTTTTTTGTTTTGGTTTGGGGGCATCGTACTCGATCTGGCTACTTCCTGCTGAGTAGGGGCATCTATTAGAGGGAGGGAGGGAGGTCAGTTGCTTGGAGAAGAAGGGCCAAGAGGCCCCATATCCATGCACTGAAGGCATGGATTTGCTCAGAGAGAAGTCCATGAATGAGCCCTGCAGCTATGAGAAGAAAGAGCATTAATGTCGTCCAGTCTGTAGGGCTGGTAGAAAAGCCTGTGCCCAGGAGAAGGCAGATTAGAACATAAAGCTGAAAACCAAGGGCTTATTTCTTTGGCATGGTGGGTAGAGATGGCCCTTCGGTGGAGTGGTCATTTGGTATCTTCATCTTTCAGCACGTGGTGGAGGTTTCTTGGGATGACTGGATGTGCATGTCGCCGGCTCGATGGCAAGTAGCTGGTAATCCCCGAGGAGGAGCTGATTGAAAGTTTAGTTAGAGATTTTGTTAATTTGTCCTTGAAGGAATTTTAAAATGCAAGGAAGGCAAGCACAGAATAAAGAGACTCCAACTAGAGGTCCCAGAATCGGGAGAATCCAGCAGCTGACGGGGTTTATGAAGAGGTCCCAATAGGATTGTTGTGCCAGTTGCTGATTTCTAAAAAGGGTGTGGGTGTACTGTGTTGCCCCGTGTTCCTAGATCCTATCAGGTGGCCCATTCTTATGTATGTTCTTCTCCAGAATGGGATGAAGGGTGGTGCGTGACTGAAAAACGGAGCTTGAGAGGGTTATCTGGGGATATCTCCCAGGTAAATCTGGGCGATTGTGGGGGTCCTGCAAGGTTGGGAGCTGGGGTGGGATTGTCCTCTGGAGGGCTTGCCGCTGGTTTTAACCTAGAAATATGAATCCAGGGGGTTAGTTTCTTTCCTTGCTGTTGGAGTTTTGCAGCATTGGGTGTACACAGGACTACCTGTAATGGCCCTTCCCATTTTGGGGCTGGGGGGATCTTTCCCCTGGGGAAGAAAAGTAGACCCATTCTCCTGGTTTGAGCAGAAAGGAGGCAGCTGAGTTCTCTGGAACCGGAATCAACAAATCTTGTTGCTTCCACAGCTCAGAGCGAATAAGGAAGAGGAGGGGAAGAGCATATTGGTCGGGGAGGGGCCAAGGCTCTGGTGAGATTCCCGGGGGGAGAAGGGGACGACCATACATTATCTCAAAGGGGGAGGCAAGGGATGGCTTTTTGGTAAAGCCCTCATGCCTAGTAGGGCAAGAGGCAGGAGTTTAACCCAATCTAAATGAGTCTCTAAAGATAGTTTTGTTATGATGTCTTTCACTGTGTGGTTGGCTCGCTCAACCTTACCCGAGGCTTGGGGGCGATAGGGACAATGAAAGTGCCATGGGGTGGACAATGTCTTTGCCACATTCTGGGTTACTTGAGAGACAAACTCAGGCCCGTTGTCAGATTGGATTGAAGTGGACATCCCAAACGGAGGGATTCCTTCAGTTAGGAGGATGTTAGCAACTGTGGTAGCCCGCTTATTTGAAGTGGGGAAGGCCTCTCCCAACCCGAGAATGTGTCTATTAAAACTAGTATGTATTTGAAGATTTTTACTCTGGGCATTTGGTAAAGTCGATTTGCCAATCTGCCCCGGGAATATGGCCCCTAGCCTGATGAGAAGGGAAGATTCCGGGTTTTAAAGATGTATTGGAATTCACTCTTTTGCATATCTGGCATGAGGCTGTGATTTGCTACATCACTTCTTTATCCTGGGGAGTCAGAGTAAAGAAAGAGTGGAGAAAGGCTTTGAGAGTCTGTGGACTGGTGTGGAAAATGGAGTGGAGGTAAGTCAAGAGGCATGTTTATTGGGTCTCTGTTATTGGGTAATGATGGAGAGCACGTGGCAATGAGAGATCCAGTGGGTTCTGAAAGGGCGGCTGACCTGGCTGCCTGATCTGCTTTTGAATTCCCCTGTGTGACGGGAGGAGTCATTCTGGTGTGATCTGCAATGGACAACTCCAGGGTTTTTAGGAAGCTGGGAGGGAGGCTTGTAGTAGCTGGGTGATGTATTGGAGTTGGTTATAGAGGTGCCCTTTGAGTTCATGAACATAGAGAGTAAAAGGCCTATTAACATCTGGCAGGTGTAGAGCCAGTGCTTGTAAGAGGGCCTTCTGGAAGGTTCTGCAATGTGGTGCAGCTAAAAGTAACAAGGGCTCATGCTTGTTCCCCTTTGCTAGATCCTATAATGGTCTGGCAAGTAACAAGTCATTTGGTACCCATGCCCTAAAATAGCCTGCCAGACCCAGGAACGAGAGAATCTCCTCCTTAGTTTTTGGTACTGGAAGGCTTTCAATAAGGCCTTTTCTATTGGTTGTGATAGCTTTCTTCCCATGGGGAAATGTGGAACCCTAAGTAAGCAACTTCAGAGAGAGAGAGCTGCACGTTTTGCGGAGAAACCCTATATCCTTGGTGAGCAGGAAAATTCAGAAGGGTGGCTGTGTCAGACTTTGAGGTTTCTAATGAGGGACTACAGAGGAGGAGGTCATCAATATATTTTAGGAGGGTTGAGGTGGGCCATAGAGGGAAAAAATCCTCAAGATCTCCATCGAGGACGTGTCCAAAAATATGTGGGCTGTCTCAAAACCCCTGGAGCAGGACAGTCCAGGTTAACTGTCGGGAATGTCTAGTTTCTGGATCAGTCCACGTGAAGGGAAATATGTCTTGGGAAGAGACAGATAGTGGAATCAAAAGGAAGGCATCTTTAAGATCAATAACTGGAAAACAGGTGGAGTTTGCAGGAATGGAGGAAAGGATAGTATAAGGGTTTGGAACCAGGGGATGTATGGGCCTGGTTGAAGAATTTATTAACCTTAAGTCCTGCACCAAACAGTATGTTCCATTAGGCTTTTTTACTGCTAAAATTGGAGTATTGAATGGAGAGTGTGTGGGACGGAGGAACCCCTTCCTTAGTAAGCTCTCAATGATTGGCTTTAGGCCCTTATGTCTGGCAGTTGGCATCGGATATTGAGCCTGGTTTGGGAAGTGCTTAGGGTCTTTAAGATGCACTTCCACTGGAGAGCAATTTGCAGAGGACGGGGTTTCTGTGTCCCATACAATTAGATCTACCATTTTACAGGGGAGGAGAAAGTGTGTGTTCTGGTGGCCGCTGGGGTCTCCACACCAGACCCAAGGGGGTAAAGTCTCTTCTTGGTTGGGGAGTAAAGCCATGATGAAGATATAAGTAGGGGAGGACAATAAGATTAAGGTTATGGAGGCCTTCAAGATGGATAATTAAGATATCCCCTCCAAGCAGTTACGCTAACCTGTCCATGGGAGTGAAGAAGACGGAGGAGTTAGAAAGAGAATTAACCCTACGTCCCAGGCGGTTGATTCCCAGGGGTGCCTTAGCAAAGCACCCAGGGTCCACCGCAAACCTGATGGGTCTGGGTGGGGTGCATTTCTCCCCTAAAACACCCGGAGGGATTGCTGGACACTCAACGGCCAATTCCCTCCTTCTGGTGAGTTAGGTTCAGGCGCTCATGGGATGGGGAACTCACCAATCTGCAGGGCGGTGGTGGATGACAGGCAGGCGATCAGAGGAGTGGACCAGGACAGGAATGGTTGGGCTCGGAGTTTGGGAACGGGGTTCCGCCGTGAGCAACCGGGATCCCCGTCCAGGTTTTGGCACCAACGTAAAGGACGATGGAAAAGCTCCGTAAACTCAACAAGACAAAACAACCCTTTACATGTCCGAGATTTTATTAGCAGGGCCGTAGTGGCCAGACGCAGAAGAGAAGGGGAGAGAGAGAGAGAGAAAGAGAGAGAGAGAGAGAGAAGAAAGAAGAGGGGGAGAGTAAGCGGGAGAGGGAGAGTAAGAGTAAGAGAGTAAGAGAGGAGAGAGTAAGAGCTCTGTTTCTCCTTTTCCCTGAAAGATTAGCGCTATATCCTCAACCTTTCTACTGACCAAAGACCACAGCCTGGGTTCAATCTCCAGTACGATGCACACACACAAAAATCTCTTGCTATGGTATGCTTGACTACCTTTCCATTTATTAAAACTACAAATAGGGCTGGGCACAGTGGCACATTCCTGTAATCCCAGCAACTAGTGGGGGGGGGGGGGTGGCTGAGACAG
Organism: Urocitellus parryii; assembly: GCF_045843805.1. Lineage (NCBI taxonomy): Eukaryota > Metazoa > Chordata > Mammalia > Rodentia > Sciuridae > Urocitellus > Urocitellus parryii. The sequence goes on from NW_027552340.1 coordinate 133,621, forward strand.
GAGGATCATGAGTTCACTGCCAGCCTCAGCAATTTAGCAAGGCCTAAGCAACTCAGTGAGACCCTGTCTCTAAATAAAATACAAAACAGGACTGTGGATGTGGCTCAGTGGTCAAGTGCCCCTAAGTTCAATCCCCAGTATCCCCCCCCAAAAAAAAACCCAAAACCAAACAAAAAAAATCACTATAGATAGGGGGGTTTTTTCTGTACACCAGAATATTGCAATGGTTATTCATGGTGAAATTTGAAACTGATCTTCCAGCATGTATGTCTTTCTCTATTCCATCATAAATACTAGCACCTTTCTGTATTTGTAATATGTTTTCATTTTTAAATTTAAAATGTTTTCACACTTATTTTTAAACTAATATTAATTGTATTATATTATAAATAAAATTATAATTAGTATTTAAATTTAATTTTCAGTTTCCATGTAGCTAGGTATAATGTAACTTGTGCTATCTAGATAAAATATTTAGATATTTACAAACATTCAAAGACATTATTTAGTGCTTTAAAGATCATTCAGAATGAAGTAATCCATTGACACTGAGTTGTTCAGTGAATTGCTTCCATTGTTTGCAGGTGAGACCAGACTCCATGCATGGGGTAACATACCTGCAGCACTGAATAGCTCTCTCTTTAGTGACACAACAGCTACAGTGAGATATGTTTCCACCAACCCAGTGAAGTTGCGTTTTAAATTTTAAATTAATTATAACTACAAAACTTCTGCATAGTACTGCAGCTTCTCAGGTGACCAGCTCTGTAGGTGCTCAGTAACCAGGTGGATCATGGCCAGTGTGTTGAATGCTGTAGTTTCCAGAAAATAAACATTTAGAACTTAAACATACACACTTCTAAATAATCCATGAGTGAAAAAAATATATCATAGGGAGTATAGAACGTATTTTAAATGGGATGATAATGAAAACAGAATATACAAAAATTTGTGAGTTATGCGTGGAGGGGAAATTTTACAGCTTTATATCTTTGTGTTATAAAAGAAGAATTTTTAGTAGTGTTGAAGACGTTGTTGGTAACATATTGTGGACTCTGGATACTGCTTTCTTCTGAGATTGTCCTAGCAGGCACCTAAACTCCTGGATCCCCTTGACCCGGGGGACCTGGTTTCCTTGTCTTTGGCAAGGGCCTGCTTTCATTGTGCTCTTCCCTGGTGCGGACCTCTTCCTTGCGAGGTAGGACCCCTTAGGTGTCCAGTGGAGATCTCCATGTTTCCTGAGACCTCTCACTTGGGGAACTGGAACTTCAAATTCCCGTTGCCGGGGCCGCTGCTGAGGCCTGGGATCAGCTCTTTCTCTGTCCACCTGGTTTTCCTCTGGATCCTCTGAGGTGGCCCTGTGCTTGTCCGGGGCCAGCCAAGGATTTGAACCTACTTCAAATACAGAATCTTCAGTCACCTTTCCCCATCTCCACCTCTGGACATTTTGGGGAAGGGGGCTTCTCCACCATTTCCTGCCTCCTCTGGTCACCCCCAAACTCCATCTTCTTGCTCTCCAGGGCCCTGAACTTTGGTCTGAGTGCTGCCTGTGCTCAGCAGGACTGGGCAGTGCCCTCAGGAAAAGCTGCCTCAGTGCTGACCTGCGTGGTCCCCTCACCTGAGGCCCAGTCCCTAAGTGTGTCTGCATGCCTTTGGTCACTCCCCAGAGTTATTTTTTGAGTGGTTCTTTTGCGTTTTCTATATAGTTACAGACATTATCACAGGAGGCCTGGAGACTTCCCTTGTGGCTGAGCTGACTCGACCCGCGAGCAGAATCCCTGCTTTTCCTCTTTCACTCCCCTTAGAGAAATAACATCTTTTAAAGGTTGCTATGACCACACCCTTGGCCTAGTCAACCCTTTCTCATCCACCTCCCCTTTCTTCTGAGACAGACTGTGGATTTTCTAGAACATACAGAGACCTTCCCCAGGCTTCTTTGAGGCCGAAGAAGTGATAGCAATGAGTAACATTTATCTTTCTTTCTGAAATGTGGGCAGTGTCTTCCTTACTATTTAGTAAACAAAGAGAAAAATATATATATATTTGAGGTAATTAAAAAATTTTTAAGGAATGTCATATTTTGAGTGACTTGCCATTTAGTTACCGTGTGAGGCAGCTTCTGTTGCTATAACAAAATAACTAGGAATCCACTTATAAAGAGGGACAGCTTATCCTGGCTCCCAGGTTTGGAGTTTTCAGTTCATCATCTAAATTGAAGGAATGCACCTCCTATCCTAATGCAAATGCTCATGGTGTTGGCTTTCACTGTGAAGCTGCCATGGGTGGAGAGCCCTTTGACTGGGAAACAAGATGGCTTTGAGTCTCTTGGTTTTTTTGTGAAATCCCCCCAAAAAATATGACAATAAAAATGCTTCCAGAGCTCATTTTAAAATGGAGTTGGGAGGCCATTAAGGGATCGGGCTCTGCACACATGACAAGGGCTTCCCGGGAAAGGGAACTCTACCTGGGCACGACACAGTGCCATGGGCATGCTGACCTCTGAACCGGGCCAAAGGCTGCGAAGCCAGGAACCCCTTTCGCTGGAGGTCCAGCTGAGAGCCTGTCACAAGGAGAAACAGCCTTTCCCCCAGACGCAGCCCTAACAGTCGACCCCGTGGGGTCCCGTGAGGCACATAGGGTCAAGAACGCTTCTCCACGCCGGTTACCATGCTTCTCGGCTTTCCCTTCCCTTTCCAAGTCGGACAATCTCAGCGACCTTGCAGCACTTAGCACTGACTCTAAATGTCTGAATCTTTGTTTTCCCAAACTGCAGGTCTCAGATGCTGAATGAAGCTCTTTTGTGTTTACAGTTTCTGAGCTTGAGGTGTTTGCCAATTCTCTCAGACTTAATAGATAATTGGAAATGATTCCAACTAGAATTCCAGTAGGACTTTTCCTCTTTTTCTTTTTAAATTAGACAAGTGATTTTAACTTCCATGTAGAAGAATAAATGCCTGAGAATTTTTGAAAAATACATAAAAACGTAGTCTGGTGCACACCCATAATCCCAGCAGCTCAGGAGGCTGAGACAGGAAGATCACAATTCAAAGCCACCTCAGCAATGGTGAGGCACTAAGTAACTCAGTGAGACCCTGTCTCTAAATAAAATACAAAAATAGGGCTGGGATGTGACTCAGTGGTCAGGTGCCCCTGAGATCAATCCCTGGTAGCCTGGTACCACTCCCCCACCACACACAAAAACACAACAATGTAGTCTGAGGAGGAAATTGGCTCACCATAATAAATCAAAGCTACTTTCATCAAATCGATATTTTATTCAAATAGGAAAAGTAGAAGATGTGAACAGAAATAAAAACTTTGACAGAAGTCTTAGGAACTGTGAGAACTGAATCGGTGATAAATGCTGCACAGTAGGTCCAGCAGGAAGTGGATGGCCAAGTCAATAAATGCTCTGGCACAAAGACTCTGTCAACCGTCCACCAAAATGACTCTGTTCTGCTCTGAAAGAGCCAAGGACATGTTCACACTTTCTTCGGAGGCTGCCCCTCTGGGAGAGCCTGGGGAGGCAGGCCTGAGAGGTAGGTGCAGGTCCTGGGGTCTGTGAGGACCTCCACCAGCAGAGTAGCCACCAGGCAGATAAGGCTGTGTCTGTGACCTCCCACGGTCCTCAGCAGGGTCACCAGCACCTCCACTTCCCGCCCTTCCAGAGGAAGGCACCAGAGCCCTCTGCCCCATGGCTTCAAGAATGGAGAAGGGGACTGTATTGGGAGATCTTTTCCCTGTGGCTTCCCATCAGTTGGTTAAACCCCCCAGGAATATCTTGAGCCTCAAAGAATTTGAGGTGCCTCTGAGACACCTCTGCTTGCTTAGGTGGTTGAACGGCTTCCTATCAGAAGCCAGAGGCAGGCTAACATCCCCCTCCCTTCTCAGCATGCCTGCTGTCACTCCTGACAGCCTGTGTGCAGGACAGCCTCAGGGGGCTCACCCAGGAAGACACCATGCATTGGGAGTTCTCCTGTAACCAGACGGTGCTCCCAAGATGTTTAGGGCACCCTTCACCTTCCTTTACAGGTTCCCTTTCTCTCCTGCCTCCCTCCAGTCAACCCACCACAGATACATTGCTGGGGAGCCCTTCACCTGCAGACCCTCCCCACTGTCAAGGGAGAAGCTGGGCACAGGGCTGAAAAATGCCTTCACCCTCCAGTACACAGGGCAGAGCCAATGAAGGGCATGGGACCCGAGGGAAGAGGGAAGAAACCTGTAACCCCCAGTCTAAGTCCACCTTGGGGGAGTCGGGCTGGCCCACTCTGCCCACCTGGCACCTCGCGGGCCACCACTCCCTGCAGCCAGGGCTAGGGCCCACACACTTGGCCAAGGCCAGCTTCTCAATACTCTGACCCTGACTTCACTTGTTAGAGTTCAAGAGAAACTTTCTCCCTCTCTGCTCCTGCTCACTCTCCTCCCTGGACCCAGGCCCATCCCTCCCCATGTGTCAGAGCCATTGTCCCTTCCTCCCTCCACACAGCAGGTGACTTAACAGCCATTCTACCCACCGCTGCTGGACATGAGAACAAAGCCCAAGAGATGGGAAGTCACCAGGCCAACAGCTACACTGGGTGGTGGCCATGCTAACCGATTCCAATGGCCAGGAACCTGCGAAGGCAAAGAGCAACAAGCCTGCCCTCAAGATGCTTTGGCTGTATTAGGGTGCAGACAAGGGCCCCCAGGAAACGCTAATGGGATGGAGGGTTCCATATGAGGACAGCGGGCTTTGGGTTGGAGAGGAGGGAGGGCTCTGAGCAGCTACCCTGGAACAAGGCTCTACCAGATGCTGTGAAAACCATATTCTGTGACCTGGGGACCAGGCGGTGCTCCATGAATAGAGCAAGTAGCCCTGGTGGACACAGGGGCATGGAGGGCTGAGCAAACCTCCTGCTCCCGTCCAGCAGGGCAGAATGGGCCTGCCCTCAGGAGGCACCTGTCAGTCTTCTCAGTGTTTTCTGCACTTGGGAAGCACTTCCAGCCAGGACCCCTCGCTGATGGCCTCCGCAGAACCCTGCTCTGGGGTCATTAGTCCTTCTGTGCTGCTCTGAGCAGCGCTCTGCTGGTGGTACTGGGAAGCCTGTTGCTGTAAGGACAGCCGTCGTTTTCCCACTGGATGCCTTCCACTTGCTGCATGAGCTCCTGCAGCTGGGCCTCCTGCTCGCGCCCCTCTGCCCTGTTGTTGAAGCCGCAGTGGCGCTGCTCACACAGCACACCCAGCGTGGCCAGGCTCTGGTTGTCGGTCTCTCGCACATATTCCTTCAAGGAGCCCCCCGCCAGGTCTTCCTTCCGGGTGAACACCAGGACGGTGTAAGCCAGGACCCCCGCTCCGAAGACCTCCTGGAGGCGCCTGACGGCCTGCTGATCCTCCCTGGTGAACCGGCCCAGCTGTGTCACCAGGAGCACCGCGTGAGGCCTCAGGGAGGAGAAGGTGCAGGCCTGACACACCTCTGCAGCCGCCGCTCCTGGCTGGACCCCAGGAGACAAAATGTCGGGGGTGTCGATCACCTCCAGTTCCATCCCTGCCCACTCTCGGCAGCCTCTCTGGAAGGTTGTGGTCACTGGTCTGCTGCTGAGTTTAGACTCAAATTCTTTCCTGCCAAGGATGCTGTTTCCTGTCGCACTCTTCCCACTTCCCGATTTCCCCACCAGGATGAGCCCCAGTTTCCTTGGAGTAGGCTCTTTATCCCTCAGACCTAGAAGCATTAAACAAATTCATAAAAACACAGAAAGCAGGGTTAGGGTCCATCCTCTCCAATTATCAGGAGCTACGCCCGTAGGTGCACTCCATCCCAGAGGGCAGGAGGTCCCAGGTTGGGGTGGGAGAGACACAGGCTGAGGTCTCTCTCTGCGACCTGTCCTGGACTCTCATGCTTCACCCGTGTCCTTGAAGGTGGGGCTGAACATTCTCCTCCAGCAGAATGTCAGGTCCATCGGTCAAGAGAGGAGACTGGAGATGTGCACCTAAGCCTGGGAATTGGGTACCTAGATGTTTAGTATGACTGGGGCTGGAGGCCAGGTGGGAATTCTCCTCTCCTGACTGCAAGGCACCAAGGCCAAATGCACATAAAGAAGTGGCGAATATTGGTTGGTTTCCAAGTCTGGTCCCCATGAAAGACACTGATGGATTCAGATCACAGAGCACCAAGACTCCCCAAGGCAGTCAGACACTGTCTTCTCCTGACTCTCCTCAGCACCCATGGGCTTTGCTCCTGCCTCTGCACCCTGGGATGACCCACCCTGACCAATTCTGGCTCCCTCCAGCTTCTCCAGAGGGCAGGACAGGCCTTTGAGCAAGTGAGTAGTTTCCAGGAAGTGGGTGTGGGGTACTCATTCTGGCCTCTGACCAACACAGGGCAGGGGAAGCGAGGGATTCCCTGCTGAGCAGTGGAGCTGGCTCCCATCACGGGACTCAGAGCCAGATACATCGCCTGGGATCTGGGAGGAGTTTTGAGGTAACATCGAACCTGGCTGATGTAAGAAGAGGTAAAAAAGGCCAAATATGAAATTTCGCATGTGATAAACTTTTTCTTGATGGCCCAGGCTCTTCAAGTTCATAAAGTAAAAAAATCATCTTGGTACAGCACATTAAAACACCATGAGGGATCTCCTCTGGAGTGTTCACATTCCTAAGTTCCGCCCTCCCAGGTGAGGTGACAAGCTGAGCTTGGAGAGGGTTGAACCCTGTTACGGGCAGCAGCCACAGAGTCCATTCTGCTTGTTCCCAGGGTACTGTCACCTGATGGCCCTGACAGCAGTCACAGCCAGATAAGCACTGACATGAGGACCGAGGGCTTGGTGGCCCTAGCCAAGGTTAGGAAGGTGAGCATGTCCCACCTGCACACCACACGCCCCCCTCTGCTGGGAAAGGGGCTTTACCTCCTGACAGCTCTGCTGTAGGTTTCTGGCACAGCTCTTTTGGAGAAATCTCTCGGGGAATCTGGACATAGTCTTCCTCCACCTAGAGAAAGCAATGATCCATTGGACTGAATTTTCAATTGCATTTTAAGGGACCCTGCCTTTTGCCTTCCTTTGCCAGACAGAAGATGTCTGCGTTGGTTTAGGGTGGGGGAGGACTGCATGAGAAGAGGCCTGGCCCCCTGCCCAACTCATGGTGGTCTCCATCATGAGTTGAAGAGATTTCCCAGAGAAAAGGGCTGCTGGCCTGGAGCCTGAAGTGGGTGGGTGGACAGGGTCCAGGAGCCTTTGTGCAGGGAGAGAGGAGGGGGGGAAGAGACCCAGAGGCAGGCGTGACCCTAACCCTGTGTGTCTTGGAGTGGAGTAGGTTCCTATGGCTGAGTGGCCTGCAGGACTTGGGCAGGAAGTTTTGGGGAGGGGCTGACTCTTGGGGACAGCCATCTGGGCTTGATCTTTGGAGAAGGCGCAACAGTGAAGGTTGGGAGGGCTGAGAGCTGGTCCAGAAGACAGCTATGGGACCTTCACAATGCCCTGCTGTGAGCCAGACACCTCAGTGTCAGTGATGTGGCCATCAGTTCACAGCCTGTGCCTCAAGGTCCCTTCACGGTGAAGGTTGGGCCTGACATGGAAGATACCATGAAGGCCCCTCCCCACATGGTCCCAACATATTTATAACCTTTTTAACTCCAAGACCTCTTTGAAAATTAGAGTCACATTATCTCAACCAGGACTTCCATCAGCCACACGGGGAGAGCGCTGTGCACTTCTGCAGGGCTTAATGTGGTCCTGTGTGACAAGAGCCCATGTGCTGTGTCTGGGACATTTTCTCTGGATTGAGGAGATTACAAGGCTCATGACTGCTTTTCCAGAACATGGGAGGATAGGCACACACTGTTAATCTAGGGGAACCGTGGAAGCCCAGATACAGAGACCTTGACTGTCACAGCTTTGTATCCACACAGCACTGCGGGCTGTCTCTCCTGCTCTGTTCACCTGGCAGATTATTCAGTCCTCCGGCAAATCCCAAGGGCTGGCCCGTGGAGGACCACTGTGGACAGGGCTTTGTAGCGGTGACTTCATTTAGTGAAGGCCAGCTCTCACAGGCTAGGCCAGGATGGAGGTGGCCCAGGAAGATATGGTGACTTCAAGGGAGAGAGGAAGCTGAACAGGTGGACAGCCACACTCAGTCATGGCCAGCCCCACGGTGGCAAGAACAGAGTCCTCCACCAGTCAGCGGGCCTCAGGGGACAAGCAGGCCACTGCGTCCTCCCCCTGAGAACGTGGCCGGCTAACTGAAGACCCTCCCAGGGTCTTTGTCCCCAGCTTCCCTACGTCCAGTGGAAACTGAAGCTGCTCTGTGCCAATGCAACCTCATTCCACTTTAGGGACAACAGGCGGCTTAGCAGAGGCCTGTGGCCAGCAGGACAGGGTGGAGGGGGTGAGGAGCACCTGAGGCACTGCAAGCAGGACTTGTGGTTTGCACCGTGTCCAGCACAGCCCAAGGACGGGTCTGCACCCTCTGAACCAGGCAGCCTCCCCAGGGCCCGGCTCTGAGCAGCACCCACCCTGCTGGTCCCACTGTGTTTATTGTCTCCAGAAGATGGAGCAGATGTCACCAGCTTGTTGTGCTGCTCAGGAAAAAGAGAAACTCACAAAAGCAGCTTGACACACACTAAGCAGGGAGCCAGTCACAGGGCACACAGTGCTCCTAACTTCAGAGTCACAGTTCTTCCTATAATACCTCAAACACACACAGAAACACAAAGGCACACACACAACACACGAACCACTCCCACACACCTGCACACATACACACAGAGAAGGGTACACACAATCACAAACATACAAAGATTCCTAACACACATACACAAACAGCTCTCACACACAACATACACAAATACGGAAATGGATACACACACCCGCCCATAACACACACATACACACAAACAAAATGCAGGCATACACAAGAATGTACACACAAGCAGACTCACCGCCAGGCTGGCCACCAGACAAGAGGAATGGCCTCCTTTCTGGTCTTCTGTGGCCACACAGCCCTGTGCACTCCTCTCTATCTCTTCTGCTGGGGTCCACACATGGTCATCTCCTTGGGAGAGTAAATTAAGGAAGCGGGAAAGTGCAAAGATGAGGGAATTCATGGAGAACATCTGCTGTTCACTTTTCAGCAAAATGCTAGCCAACTCCCGGACACCCTGAAAGGACTGCGTCAGCTGTGAGGCCCAGAGCAGGAAGTGGGCAGGAGGCCACGGCAGGAAACCAGGCGCTTGTACTTGAAACCTCAGAAATGGAACAAACCAGAATTCCCCTGCTGGAGCCATTGAACCCTGACCTGGGATAAGGAGCCCAGAGGCTGGAGGAGCAGTGGGTCGGTCAGAAAAGTCTGTGCCAGAGACACAATGACTGTCCTCTCCTTCTGGAGGCTTGTCCACGTCCAGGGCTCCGGCTTCAGGCCTGGGCAGATGTTCCCTGTTTCTGATCTTTCCCAGGTTGCTTCTTCCTTAGAGACCTTCTTGCAGGAAAGACCCGGTTCTCATTCCTTCTAAGGCTTAAGTGTCTGGGAAGAATCTTTATGTTGCTCTGACAAGAGGAAAACTGCAGTAGGCTTGTGGAGAACAATGTTATGAGGAAGGACAGTACTTTAGAGACAAACTAAGGAAGAAAAAACCTAGGAACTTCAAAGATGTTTTTGTATGGTTTTTTAATTTATTTTTTATTAGTTTTAATCAGTTATACATGACAGTAGAAAGCTCTTTGATTCATTGTAAAAATGGAGCAGAATTTTTCACTTCTCTGGTTGTTCATGAAGTAGAGTCACACCATTTGTGCAATCATACATGTACCTAGGGCAATGTTGTCCATCTCATTCCACCGTCTTTCCTACCCCCCTCCCCTTGCCCCATCCAAAGTTTCTCCACTCATTCTATGCCACCCCCCATTATGGATTAGAGAAAACATTCAACTTGGTTTTTGGATTGGCTTATTTCATTTAGCATGATATTCTCCAATTCCATCCATTTTCCTGCAAAAACCATAATTCTACTCTCTTTTAATGCTGAGCAATATTCCATTGTGTATAGATACCCCACAGTTTCTTTATTCATTCACCTATTGAAGGGCTGGTTCACCTATCTAGGTTAGTTCCACAGTTTAGCTATTGTGAATTGTGTGCTATAAACATTGATGTGGCTGTGTCCCTGCAGTATGCCATGTTTAAGTTGTTTGGGAATAAACCTAGGAGTGGGATAGCTGGGTCCAATGGTGGTCCCATTTGCAGTTTCCCAAGGATTCTCCATGTTGCTTTCCAGATTGGTTGCACCCATTTGCACTCCCACCAGCAATGTATAAGTGTACCTTTTCTCCCACATCCTCGCCAACACTTATTGTTGTTTGTATCCTTAGTAGTTGCCATTGTGACTGGATTGAGATGAAATCTTGGAGTAGTTTTGATTTGTATTTCTCTAATTACTAGAGAAGTTGAATATTTTTTCATATATTTATTGATTGATTGTATATCTTCTTCTGAGAAGTATCTGTTCAGCTTCTTAACCCATTTGTTGACTGGGTTGTTTGTGGGGGGTTTTTTTTGGTGTTATTTTTTTGAGTTCTTTATATATCCTGGAGATTAGTTCTCTATTTGATGTGCATGTGGCAAAAATGTGTTCCTAAAATGTAGGCTCTCTTCACCTCAATCATTGCTTCTTTTGCTGAGAAGAATTAGTATTGTAAAAAAATGGCCATACTACCCAAAGTATTATACAGATCCAATGAGATTCCAATTTCATTCCTTATAGAAGTAGAAAAAGCAGTCCCAAAATTCATTTGAAAAAATAAGAGACCCAGAATAGCCAAAGCAATCCTTAGCAAGAAGAGTGAAGCAGGAGGCATCACAGTACCAGACCTTAAACTCTACTACAGAGAAACAGTAACAAAAACAGCATGATATCAGCACCAAAACAGGCATGTAGACCAATGGTACAGAATAGAGGACACAGAGACAAAAATAGTTAACAAATAGTTATCTCATACTAGACAAAGGCACCAAAGCCATACATTGGAGAAAAGCTAGCCTCTTCAACAAATGGTGCCGGGGAAACTGGAACTCAAAGTGGCTCAAGGCCCTAGGAATTAGACCAGAGACCCTATGCCCAATTGAAAAACAAGTAGGCCCAAATCTTCATCATGTTGGATTAGCCCTGACTTCCTTAACAAGACTCCTAAAGCACAGGAAATAAAATCAAGAATCAATAAATGGGATGGATTCAAACTAAAAAGTTTTTTCTCTGCAAAAGAAATAATCAAAAATATGTTTTCTAAGACATTCCCCACAGATGTGACCACAGTGATTAACAGGAAGCCATTGCAGGAAGGACCTGAGACCCTCTGACCATAGGTAGTGATACAGTTACCATGTACTTTAGGTTGTGAAGATTCTCCCCAAAATGTTAGTCTAAGATGGTGGTTCTAATTTTCTTGTTCTCTTCTGATTAAACAAAGTGTTTGCCACAATCATTACACAGTATATAAATCTTCTAATCATCTAATTTAAATTATTCTGCAAATGCCTTCACTTGATCAATTCTTAAAGGTATTATGTAGCTATTTACCATGTCTTCCTTTGCCTTCCTTTGCAGCAGAGCAGTGCAAAGATCAGGCTAGCATTCAGACACTGAGATTTTGGAAGTGTTTATTACTGCAGCATAATTGGACCTAACCTGACTGATGCAGAATGTAAATCTAATGTTGAATGTTTTTCCAGCTTGTCACTTTTTTTTCTTTCTTTTCTTTGGCACTGGGGATTGAACCCAGGGGCACTCAACCACTAAGGCACATACCCAGCTGTTTTGGGGGGTATTTTATTTAAAGACAGGGACTCACTGAGTTGTTTAGGGCCTTTCTAAGTTGCTGAGGCTGGCTTTGAACTCACGATCCTCCTGCCTCAACCCCCCAGATACAGGAGTGAACCACCAGGCCCAGCTCAGACTCTCACTTTTGATGATTTCTTTTCTGGAAGATCTTATTGTAAATTCAATATGGAAATTCCAGGGACTGAAATCAAATGACTTTACTCCGGGGAGGGTTTGCATAAATAAGAGGCGGGTGCTGGTGCTATTGTAGCGAGGCCACATTAGCCCCATCCTGGGAACTCTGGCTCCATCTGCAACTTAGGTCCCAGAGGGCACGGCAGACATCTTCATGTGCAACTAGCCTTCACTTAAGTTTATGGCTCACAGGTCCCATTTCACTTTACGTTCTGTTGTGTTATTGATTACGTTTTGTATTTGGCCCTCATTTCCTGCCATCCAAGTCACGTTGTTTTGTTGAGGAAGCACCGCTGTCTGCTAAGCTCTTAAACAGAACACATCTACACAGAACCTGAGCTGTGGCCTTTCTCGTTGCCTGCTTCTTAAACCACATCTCTTGACCACAACCCGGATACCTGGCCCAACTGACTGCAAGAGCAGTGAGGACTGGAGGAACACATGGTTTTTGGTGAACACCCACAGCTTTGGATTCACCATCCAACCTGGGGTTTTTGCAAGAAAAGGTCAGTCCCAGTTACAGAGAAATAGCTACAGAAAAACAAAAATGTGGTTTACAGAAAGAATGATGATCAATAATGACTAATATGCAAAGAGCACTTTCTGTGTACCAGGCACTGCTTTAAGAACTTTACATAAGTTAACTCATTTAAACCACGTAGGTGTCCTGGGAGGGGAGCACACCCTATCCTTGGTTTTTGAAGTGGAGGACTGGAGGCAGTGGACGGTCACACTTCTTAGCCAAGGCAGAGCTGCGGGCTGTCCTCCTGGGATTTGAACCCACAGCCCAAATCTGAACAGTCTGAAGTGCTGAACACAGTGCACGTGCACGGGTCCCACCAGGAGCACCCTGTGGTTCAGAAAGAAAGACCCCAAGTTCACAGTCCTCCCCGCCCTCACCTACTCTCTGTCCAAAGCAATAGTAAGAGCTGAGCAGCGGCAAGGGGCAGTTTTTAATTTGTGATGCTATAAAAACCCTTCAACCAGACATTTCCTACAGGCCCTTGCTTACTGGACAAGATTCTCTGTTCTTTTTTCACATGCGTGTTACTTCTGTGGGCGTGGGAACAGTCTGCTGGTTCAGGAAAAGGACAAATGACACAGAGCAGAGGGACCCCAGACAGCCCACATGTGATGTGATGGTTGGCTTAGTGTGCCAACTTGCCTAGGCTGCTGTACTCAGGTATTGGGTCAAATACTCCCCAGATGCTCGTATGAAGGTCTGTTAGCTGCAATCGACAAGAAGCCAGGAGGCTTTTGGTAAAGCAGGTCACCCTCCATGATTGGGTGGGCATCATCCAATCCGTTGAAAGTCTTAAGATCAGAGACTGAAGTTTCCCAAAAAACAAGGAATTCAGCCTCAAGACTGAAAAGTAGAAGCCTTGCCTGAGATTAAGACTGCTGGCTTGCCTTCTGGATTGTGGACTCAAGACCTTAACTCTGAGTGGGCTTTCCAGCCTGACACTTGACAGGTTGTCGATTGGACTTTGTACTTGCCAGTCCCCACAACAGTGTGAGCTAATTCCTTTAAATAAGTATCTCTCTTTCTCTCCCTTCTTTCTCTTCATCTTCCTGTCTCTCTCTCTCTCTCTCTCTTTCAATACAGATAAGAATAAAAATAAATAAACCAGAAAAAATTGTTCCTTGGTATCTGCCAAAAATATTCTGTAGGTGTTCAGTCCTTTGTATAAAATGGCATTGCATTTCAGTATAACCTGCACACATGATCCCTTCACTTTAAGAAATCTTTTCATTACTTATGATACCTAATACAATTGTAACTGCTGTGTCCATTGTTGTTTTGTAGAGAATAAGCACAAGGAAAAGGCTCAGAGGCAAAGATGTGTGCCTATTGCGTTTCTGATCTGAATCTGAGGCTGTGGAACCTGCGGACACACAGGGAAGGCTGTATGTATCTAAATGTAGACACAGATACAGAGAAAATATAGATGGATGGAATTGATTCTGTTTCTCTAACTCTGACTAATACCCCAGAGAGCCTCAGAGCGGTCCAGAGTTGCTGAGCTGAGCCAGCTTCAGTCCACTGAAACCCAACCAAACACAAACACGCAAGTGACAGACAGGGGAGTCAGTCATTGGTTTGGAAGCATTATTGTGGCTAAAGATAATAAATATACAACTAACCCCTATTTAATTATCTTCACCTAAAACACTGTTTGAATTTTGCTTGATATCTTTCATCAATGAAAGATAATCAAATGATTTTGTCCTTATATTTATTAATACAATTAACTGTATAGTTTCCCCAATAGTAATCCATATTTTCATTACAAGAAACTTTATTGGTCCTGATATATCACTTTTTATTACATTGTTAAATTTCATTTCTGATATTCATTTTCCGTTCATACTTAGAAGTGAAATCAGATGCATTTTCTTTTCCTTTCTTTTTTTTGGTACCAGGGATTGAATTCAGGGGTGCCATACCACTGAGTTATACCCCCAGTCCTTTTTATATTTTATTAAAGACAGGGTCTCAGGAGTTGCCTAGGGTCTTGCTAAGTTGCTGAGGCTGGTTTTGAACTTGTGATCCTCCTGCCTCAGCCTCCCAAGCTGCTGGGAATACAGATGTATACCACCCTACCCAGCTGCATTTTCTTTTGTGTGTATGTGTGTGTGTGTGTGCAATAGTTATCTAGTTTATATGTCAAAGTTATAACCTATACAGAAGACACTGATCTGTATCTTAAAAATTAGAAGTAGCATACCCACACTTGGGAGACTATCTGTGCAGTTAACCACTGCTATATCAATTGGCCAAATACCAACTAGATTTAGAAATGTAATGAGGTTTTACTCTCTCACCTGCCTCTTCTCCCTGTAGAGTCTCAGCAATATACTATCTTGAGGGATCACAGTGTCATGGACCCGCTGCTAAGACATCCATCTACATTGTAACAGACTAAGGGACTGTCAGGAACAGTGAAGGGTATGACTTATGCCACTTGTAAGCCAACAAGTTGGCCTGCTGACAGTTCCATGGATTCTGGTAGAAGACATCAGACTTCTGGATCAGACACAAAAAAACAGTTCATTATTCATACAACAGCAGTGGTCACGTGTGCCAATGTGGGGTTTTACAGGCACAGACTCCCTCAGTAGCTTCAAAACTCAGCAGAAAGCCTGAGTCATTCATGCCCATCAAACACACTCATGTAAGTTAATAAATATCAATGATGAAAATGGATTGTACTTAAATATGGTTAGGATTTGGATCTGATATGGCCCCCAAAGGAGGTCACTTATACAATGTGGAGATCCATCCTCTTGACCTCAATTAATACTAACTGTCTCCCAAAAACCTTCCTCAGAACCTTCCAAACATTCTGTGAATTTAATATGACCCTGATACCAAAACCAGACAAAGACACATCAAGGAATGAAAACTTCAAATCAATATCCCTGATGAACATAGATGCAAACATTCTTAATAAAATACTGGCAAATCACATCCAAAACATATTAAAAAGATAGTTCTCCATGACCAAGTGGGGCTCATCCCAGGGATGCAAAGTTGGTTCAACATATGGAAATAAATAAATATAATTCACCACTCAACAGACTTAAAATCAAGGATCACATGATTATCTCCACAGATGCAGGAAAAGCACTAGACAAAATACAGCATGCATTCATGTTGAAAACACTAGAAAAATTAGGGACAGTAGCAGTAAACCTCAACATTGTAAAAGCAATGTATGCTAAACTCAAGGCCAGCATCATTCTAAATGGAGAACAATTGAAAGCATTCCCTCTAAAAATTAGAACAATCAGGGATGCCCTCTTTCACTAGTCCTACTAAATATAGTCCTTGAAACTTTATCCAGAAAGAAAGAAATTAAAAGGATACGAAAAGGAAAAGAAGAAGTCAAGCTATACCTATTTGCCAATGTCATGACTCTATATTTAGAAGACCCAAAAAACTCTACCAGAAAACTTCTAGAACTCATAAATGAATTCATCAAAGTAGCAGGATATAGAATTGACACACATAAATAACCATGTTCCTCTACACCAACAATAAATGAGCTGAAAGAGAAGTTAAGAAAGCTATCCCATTCACAACCACCTAAAAAAAAACCTTGAGAATCAACCTAACAAGAGGTGAAGACCTCTACAGTGAAAACTACAGAAGGCTACAGAAAGAAACTGAAGAAGACATGAGAAGATTGGAACAGGGAATGGGGGGAATGAAGGAGGGATGGGAATGGGAAAGGCAGTAGGATGAATCAGACATCACTTTCCTATGTTCATATATGAATACACAACCAGTAACTCCATGCCATGTACAACCACAAGAATGGCAAGTTACACTCCATGTCTGTATGATACGTCAAAATACAGGCTACTGCCATGTCTATCATTTTTCATGAAGGTGGGACTCTGAGAACATGGGTCAGCAGAGGCTAGGGCAAACAAACAAATTTTTGAAGTGCTATTAACTAGCAAAGGTGGGTTCACTTATGAATATTTATAAAAATGATGAACAAATATCAAAGAACAGTCATTTAAAAGACTAACCCTGCATTACTAAGTAAAATTGCAAAGATAGTTATATTAGGACATTTATAAATACAATTCATGGTGATAGTATATCCAAAAGGAGCACAGCTAGAACATCTGCTTGGAACTGCCACGGCTGAGTTTAAATGTGTCCCCCAAGGTTCATGCAGTAGACACCACTTTCCTATATGGAAATTGGTCCTCCCCATGATGATGTTAAGAGATGTGGACAGGTAAGAGGTGGGGTCTAGTGGGGGTTCCTCAGCTAAGGGGGGACATGTCCTCAGAAGAGACTAAGGTGGGTCACCTGCAACCCTGAGATAGGTCTCCCAAATTGACTCGTTATAAGGAAATGGAAGAAGACACAAGAAGACGAAAAGACCTCCTATGTTCACAGATGGGCAGAATTAATATTGTTACAGTGGCCATGCCACCAAACGCAATATACAGATTCAATGCAGTCCCCATCAAAATACCAATGACATTCTTCACAGAACTAGGGAAAACAGTCCTAAAATTCATTTGAATGCTAAAAACCAACGGGCTCAGTGGTGCATGCCTGAATCCCAGCAGCTAAGGAGGCTGAGGCGGGAGGATCATGAGTTCAAAGCCATGATCTGCAACTTAGAAAGGCCCTAACAACTCAGAAAGACCCTGTCTCTAAAATAAAATATAAAAAAGGGCTGAGACTATGGTTAAGCACCCCTGGGTTCAATCCCTGGAATAATAATAATAATAATACAAATAAAAAATGCAGAATAGCCAAAGCAATTCTAAGCCAAAAGAGCAATGCTGGAGGCATCACAATACCTGATTTCAAATTATACTCCAGAATTATAGTAACAAAAATTGCATGGTACTGGCATAAAAAGATACACAGACAAAAGGTATAGAACAGAAGACAGACAAACTCACACATCTACAGTCATCTGATCCTTGACAAAAGTGCCAAAAACATACATTGGAGACAAATGGTGCTGGGACAACTTGTTATGCACATGTAGAAGAATGAGACTCGACCTTTATTGCTCATGCTACACAAAGATCAATTCAGAATGGTCCAAAGACCTCAGAATTAGACCAGAACCTATGCAACTTGCAGAAGAAAACAGAAGATCAACAATCCTTTATGTAGACACAGGCAACGTCACTCTCAATAGGATGGTAAAGCTCAGGAAGTAATGTCAGCAGTTAATAAATGAGTGACATAAAATCAAAAAGCTTCTGCACAACAAAGGAAAGAAGAATATAAAATGAGAACCTCCAGAATGGGAGAAAATCTTTGCTAGCTACTCTCCTAACAGAGAATTAATATCTAGTATATATATAGAATTCAAAAAACTTAACACCTAAAAAACACCTAAAAACTATATAACCTGATTAATAAGTGGGCAAATGAACTAAACAGATATTTCTGAAAAGAAGAAATACAAATGGCTAACAAATACATGAAAAATGTTCAACATCATTAGCAATTAGGGAAATGCAAATCAAAACTACACTGAGATTTCATCTCACATCAGTGAGAATGGCAGTCATCAGAATACCAACAATAATAAATGCTGGAGAGGATGTGGAGGAAAAAGAACACTGTTACACTGTGGGCGGGATTGTAAGTTAGTACAACCACTATGAATCAGTATAGTCTCCCCAAAAGACTATGCTTATGACCCAGCTCTATCACTCCTCGGTATTTGTCCTAAAGAATTAAAGTCATCTAACTACTGTGATACATGCATACCCATGTTTATAGCAGCATAATTTACAATAGCCAAACTATGAAACCAGCCCAAGTGTCTGTCAATGGATGAACAGAAAAAGAAAGTGTGCTGTATGTACCTAATGGAATTGTATTCAGCCATAAAGAAGAATGAAATTATATCAATTGCAGGAAAATGAATGGAACTTGAGAACATTGTGTTAAGTGAAATAAGCCAAACTCAGAAAGTCAAGGGGCATATGTTTTCCTCATATGCCATCAGCACTCCCGCCAGCCTAGGAACTGGGGCTTAGGTTCTGAAATGGATCTCGGGATTATTCATGTTGTATTCAGTTTATTCTGTTTGAATCAGGATGCAGTGAACTCCAATAAGATGGTCCCACGTCATGAGAGGCATTTTTCCCCCCAAACTTTGAGTTGGTCAATTCCCCAGGAATCCTTGACTTCTTTTGTAGGGAAGCAGTGCTGATGACCACACTGAGCACAGGAGCTAGTTAGGCAACTGGGTGTGGCTTGCTTTGTCCTCAGCCTTTTCAGTGTGTGTGTGTGTGTGTGTGTGTATCCAACACAGACACCACATGATGCTGTGAGGATAGTGAGACCAATATCATTGCCAATATTATGACAATGAAGAATTTAAAGGCATTTTTTAGGTCTTTTTGATCTCTGGGTATTGTGCTAGGGATGGTCAGTGAAATGAGTGTGTTTTAAATACACATGGGTACACAGTTATGGCCACTTGTCTCTTTATTTTTTATTTTGGAGAATTAATTTCAATATAGTTTTCCATGAAATCATATACAACATTTGTATCGTTCTAAAATCAAATCTACAAAAGTCAGTTGGGAGAAGTTTGGCCTCTGTCCTTGTGATTGTCACCTCGTCCCCTTCCTCCAGACACAGTAAGAACTTTTCTTGTACCCCTTATTAGCTGGGTGGTGGCATCCGAGGCATGACTTTATTTGCCTCACAGGCTTTGCTCCACAATGTAACCTGGAGATGTTCCAGTCGTGTGCAGCATTGCTCCTGGTGAGCCTGTGATCAGCTCGCACGACTCAGGAGCCTATGATGAGCTTATTCTACCCATCTTTGAGGATGGTGATTAGGATCCTCCTCTCCTTTGGCTTTTATAAATAACAGCCTTGGAAATAGACTTTTACACTCTATTTTTATATTTTTGTCAGTGTCTTTGGGCCCTCTCCCCTCCCATCACATTTTTTGAGAATTTTATCTCTGTTGTTTAATTGTTCTTCCAGCATCACCATGGTACATTCCAAACAAATATAAGGTTTCTTTTAAAAATGTTGGGAAACAGTATCAAAAGATCTATTAAAATCATGCCATTAGTTATGGATTTGATATGTTCTCCTTAATTATCCAGAAAAAATTATTAATAATATTTGCAGTGAGACATACTAAAAACAAGAAACAAATTAACCTAGGCTAGCTTAAACACTGAACTAACACCATAGGGATGATGATTTTGAAAATTCTTTAGTGATCGTGTTTCCCAAAATTAAATATTAGAGAAGTAGACGGGAGGCATTCTAAAGAGGGCGATTTCAGTAGAAAATGACCTGGCGTGTTTGGTTAAGCTAAGACTCAATAGGAACCAGTCATGAAAAAAAAAGTTATTATTTCCTAGAAATAATACCCCCAACTCTCTCAGTGTTGCCAGGCCACATAAAAACACAGCCACTCCAGGGACTAGTCTTTGGAAAGTATTGATAAGCTGGAGCATCCCAGGGGGTGAAGCAAAGAAGGCTGAGGCCCATGTGAGATTATTACACAGACAACAGTGAACAAACTCAAGGGCTGCAGGGAGACGATGCTGAGTGAAGAAATCTGCTACCCAGTGAAATGCAAAGCAGAAAACCAACACCTGCTCCATGGTGCAGGATGCTGACTTCCTCACCACATAAGGAAATCCATGTAGGGCACCCAGAAACAGCCACTGGGAACCAACAGAAGAGCCTGGTACTTTTTGGGGTGGGGAGAGAATGAAACTATTGTATTTATTGTAAAACCAAACCACTAGGAAAATATATCATGGCCTTGACAGTGCACACAGACAGGCTACATCATCATTTCAAGTAATAAACTGATTAAAAGACAAGGAGCTCCTTATCCAGAAGATAAGGTACCAGGCTGGGGCAGGAACATTGCACTGTGCAAAGGCCCCAGGCAAAAATGGTGTTTGATAAAGGGTTCTGTGTGGGGTGCCCTTCATTTGCTCTCAGAGGGAGGGTAGTGTTGGAGCTTGTCCTAGCCCAAGCTGTTTACTTTGTAACCTTCCTGTTGCCCAGATATTATCTTAATAAGGCTCTGTTCATTCAGGGAACTGAGTTAGCAATGCTGGATTTAGGCTTCTGTTCCATTCTGTTCTATGAAAACAATTTTTTTTTCTCTTCCAAGGACAGTGCATTACAACTCTCTTAGCTAGTGAACTTTCACTATTTTACTGTTTATTTCCAGATACTGGTATAGGTATCACAATCAAAATTCCTTTCTCTTCAAAGAAGAATGATTATCCTGTCACTTTGCTGCAGAAAGCCTCAGGGCTGGTATGCTGGTGGAGGAAGCCCTGCTTTCCATACTTAATGTGACATTGCCTCTCATGTTTTTGCAGTGATCTCCCAGCTGAGAGATGCAAT
This sequence comes from Urocitellus parryii, assembly GCF_045843805.1. Lineage (NCBI taxonomy): Eukaryota > Metazoa > Chordata > Mammalia > Rodentia > Sciuridae > Urocitellus > Urocitellus parryii. The sequence goes on from NW_027552340.1 coordinate 154,497, forward strand.
AAGAATTTCAAGAAATCCATATCTTTTTTTTTCAGTTTTTTTAGCTGTAGATGGACACAATATCTTTATTTTTATTTATTGATTTTTATGTGGTGCTGAGGATCGAACCTAGTGCCCCATGCATGCGAAGCAAGCACTCTAACACTGAGCTACAACCCAGCCCCAAGAAATCCATATCTTGATGGCCATAAAGAATATACACAAGGAAGCTTTCCAAGTTCTTATTCAAACTACTCCCCTCTCAAATTCACTTCTTCAATCCACTTCATGCCTTGTATATAAAAAACAAAACAAAGACCTGGAAACCTTTTCCCCCTTCAGGATTAGTGATCTCCTGGATGTTGTTTACAGTTTATGGAATATGGTATGATGATACCTCAGGTATACAGGAGGTTGGCAACAAGCAGAAGCTCCTCTCCTCCAACTCCACAGGACCCTGGCAGGCTGGAAGAGCCCGCCATCCTGGAAGAGCCCGCCATCCTGTAGGTGCCTATGTTGTAGGAATTGGTACCTTGGAGAACTCTGGGTTGGTACAAGGGAGTTCCCTACTGACAGGACAAAAACTGGCCACATGAAATTTAGGCTCTAAAAGGCCCTGCTGTTCTTTACTCAAATTTTAGCACTATTTTTTTTTTCCATTTCACTTTCTTGGATCAAAACATAAAGGAACCAGTGTCCAGAGTAATATGTGCCTTAAACTTGCTGCCATCCTTGGCTTCTTCATTCATAAACTTTGCTTCAGAGACTAAAATTCCCATTCCTCTTTTAAAATAGATTCCTGCTCTCAGCCACTGGCCACTGGCAAGGACTTTTATTTCCCAATGGATGAGAGAGAGACTCTTTCATCTTGTCGGTCACAGTTGGGATGAGGTGCACGTGGTCATCCACACCCTTGGTCATACAACTGTCCAGCAGCCACTTCACCTAAAGCTCCTTACTCCGAGCATCTATTGAATCTTGGCTGTGTCGTTGCGGTGCATGGTACAGGGGGTCAGGCGGTCCTGGAATTCTCGAGCTCAGTGGTCACCAAGGCCTGGGCTTGGGCCGGAGGTGCATGGCAGGACTCAGTGCCCTGGTGCCGTGCTGTGACGTAGCCTGGCTGTCCTCACAGCAGCAGGAACTTGAGGCCCTGCCTCTCGCGGATGTTCTCCATCTCCACACTCTTCACCACAGAGTCCGCTGCCTCCTGCACCTGGAGCTGCTGGACGTCTGCCCTGGCGACCCCGCGCTGCGCTGGGCCGGCGCCCCCATGGACTCTGCGCACGCTCCCAGCTTGATGCTTTTAACTGTGAAGCTCGCTGCTTTCAACCAAGGATAGAGAGAGCAGGCAGCGAGGGCCCGTGTCCTCTCCTGCCTACGGGTTTATCATTCTCACTGCAGTCCAACAGCAGGCCAGGGGTCGTATCAGGACAAAAAAAGGGACTTCCATTCAGGATTCCAGAGCCACATTTTTAATTTGCCGCCTTCACCCCCCAGTATTTCCTCCAGGGATCCGCTCCTGCGTTCATGCCGAGGGTTTCATTGATTCTGACCCCAGACAGGCCTGGCTTGGCGCTCATGGGGCTGGGTACCGAGAGGCTAAGCTGGCAGGGCCCAGGAGAGGGCAGAAAGGAGGGGGCTGGGAGACAGTGCGCAGCGGCCTTGCCCTCCCCCAGCCCACTACTGGGGGCCTGAGGGTGAGCGGCGAGATGCTGAGTGGGGAAGAGGGCGCCCCGCAGCCCCCGGTTACCCGACGTGGAGGACACCTGTGGGCGGCTATGGATTCTGCTTTCTGGTCCCAGTGGCATTTCCTTAGAATAAACAGGAGTATGAAGAGCAGTTTTTGTTGAAAGGGTTAGTTTGACAGCAACAGTGAGGGAAACCATTTAGAATTAAGAGTGTATTTCTGAAGCCGAAGTCTTGCTTGTCCCTTTCTCCATCCACCTGCCACCTCTGCAACAACCTCGGGGCTCTGGGAGCCAATCAGGAGCCAGGGATCCTTGATGTTGTGCTGTCTGGCTGCTCTAGCTAGTGAAATGCAGGCTGCCTGGACGCTGGGCTAAACTCCTAGCGGTGTCCACCAGGGGCTGCAAACTCAGAGCCTCTCACAGAAGTCCTACCCCAGTTCTCCACAGGCCACATCCGTGGTCAGCGCGGAGCCAAGCAGCGTGCCCTGCTCCCCTGGCCCTCCAACACCTGCCCTCCACTCACACCCCAGAAGCCTACTGTGCTATTATTTCCTGGCTGAAGGTGTCACATGAATTTGTTTGCAGTTCTTAATGTGGTCTTCCATGTGTGGTCAACCTTTTTATTTTTAGAATAACTGGAATTTCTTGCTTTGAAACTGATAGCATCATAAGATTCAACAGGTGAAAATATTTGAGTATGAGCACCTTAGTAACAAATATTTTAAATATCCATTTATGCTTCCATTTTGGATAAAATCAAATCTCTAATAAAAAATATGGAGGACTCTCCCTCATCTCCACACCTCTGTGTTCCTTTCTAAAATTAAAGGTAGCTCTGGTGGCTTCATACTTCAACCTCAAAGCCCACCCCCGGGCACATCTGGTGAGAGTGCCCTTGGCCTATGTGGAATAGGAAGCTCCCATCTCTAAGGACCCTGGGATTGCCCTGGTCTCTCTGCCCAGTCCAGCGTTGTTTCCCACCTCCAGGTCACTTATCAGCCCCTTAACTGCTCCTTGCCATGCCATGAAACATGGCCACAGGTGCCAGGATTAGGATGTGGTCACCAGGACAAGTCTTAAGAACTATCAGAATCATGGGGTCTCCGGAGGTGTTCTCGCCTTCAGAGCAGAACCCCCTAATGTCTACCTTAGAGATGCTGAGAAGTGTGGGGTCCTGACTTGGAAGGAGGGAGGGTCATGGGATCCACTTTCAGCCACCAGCCCCCACAAACCCCCCTGTGGCCACATCAGCTCCAGCCTCTCTGGGCACAGGTAGATGTGGAGGCTCTGCCCCATGCATCCTCGCGTCTCTCTGTCTTTCAGAAATTTGGGTGAATCCCTTGTCATTGATGCCTGGTTTTCGTTGTCTCTGTGTTGTAAGAGCTTCTGCCTCACTACTATTAACTTAGTCCTGCTTCTGGAAGCAGAGGAGCTGACCCTGCTCTCCCCAACCTCCACTTAACTGTGAAGAAATGATTAATACTTACAAACAGGGCCATGCCTCTCTGTCTATATTCACACACAATCGTTGTGGATGTCCCCAATTTTGAAATAATTTTTCTTATGAATTTCTAGTTGGAATTGCTTCAAAATAAACAGTTAACCTAAAAAATGAAAATGACAGCAGTTTAGGCTCTCAGAGCTCAGCTCAGGGGCCAGGTAGAGGCAGAAGAACATGCTGCCACTGTGTGGTCCTTGCTCACCCCCAGGGAGCCAGGGTGCTCCTGCTGCTCCCTCCTGAGCGAGGCCCTGCTGGACACCAAGGAGAAGACCCTCGCTGCACCCCAGGCCAGCACCAGCCTGAGGTGGGGTCTGCAGAGCCTGACCCCAGCCCAGTGAACTGTCTCTCCACAGTAAGCTCCCTCTCTGTCCAAGCCTGCCCCCTGACCCATCCTGAGCACCATCCCAAGAACAGAGGAGGGGAGAGTGGCCCCACTTTAACTCTGTCCTGTGGGTGCCATAATATTCTGTGACTAGCTAGACTACAGATGAAGGAGGCAAGGCAGGCAGTGGCTGTGGCAGAGATGACAGGAAGTGTGGCCTCGCACACAAGTAAGCTGACAAGAAACAAGTTCTGTTTCATGGTTTGAGGCAGTTGTGGGAGACGGGCTGATATCACCTGTAGACCACAGACTTCCTGGGACATGTTGAGACGCCCATGAACAAAACCCACATAACGTGTAACAAACGGGTAAATAGAAGGTGTGAAAATACAAGAGAAAAATGGCGGAAGCCTCTGCAGCCTCAGGAGGAAGCCTGTGGTGTGGGAGCTGCAGTTGCTGCACTGCTTCTCGTCCTGTCCCACCTCTGCACCCTCCACGGTGTCCAGGGCTAGGTATGAAGCCAGGGGCTGTGAGAGGACGTGGTGTGGTCTGGGTGGGGTGCAAAGATACTTGGCCCACCAGGAGGAAGGGGCTGAGGACCCATGTCTTCCAGCTCAACCTGCCTCCTTGGGTATTTTATGCTAAGTGGGGGCAGGGGAGCCGGGGAGGGGGTAGGGACAAAGCTGACTTAATGACCTGCCATTGCCTCCAAATCAGCATTTCTGTGATGACTCCTCGGGGTCAAACCCCCAGGACTACAGAGCTGTTTCTAACACTGCTCTCTCAACAATGTTCTTGTCTCTCCCTGGCCTGGTCACTACCCTGGTCTCCATTGTGATCACCAGTTCTTGAGAGAAGGCCTGAGGAGCTGTGTTACACCAGCTCTCTGAGCATTGGGTCAGGATGATGGGTTGGTGGGCCCACTGTGTCATGGGTGAGCAGGAGTTTCATGCTCATCTGGGATGGCCAAAATACTGGAAGACTTCAGATGTTGAAAGAGGAAGAGACCTTAGCTCAAATACCATAATCCTCACTTTAACCATAAAACAAGTGAAGCTCAGAGGCTGTACATGCCTTGTCCAAGGACATAATGTGAGGGCAGAATCAAGCCTACAACCTGTGTCTTCTTCTCTGTACTAAAGGCAAACAAAGTGCTGAGGTGCTGATGGGGGAAGTCAGAGCTGATGGGCCCACAGTGGAAAAAGAGCCACTGTGCTAATGGATGGGTCCCAACAACAGGAACCCAGTCATAATCACCACACACCCAGAGTCGATAAGGACTAATGCATTAGTAAGAAGGAGAGGAGATGACACTGTTAGAGGAAAGTCCCCACTTGTGTTAATGCAGTAGAATGAGGACTTTTGGAGTTCATATCTTCAATTATCATCAGTATTATCCTCTTGGTAGAAGTTCAAATCCCCATCACAGTGTGGAAATGGCTCAAGGCCAGTGGGTCATGCTTGCAGGTGAGGGGGCCTTTCACCCACCTCCACCTGCACCTGTAATCTCCATCTCTCCAAAAATGAGAGAATCCTTGCTATTCTTCAGATTAAATGAACTCCTAAATCAAAGTCCTTATAAAGGTGCTAAACTCAGTAAGAACAAGACTTGTAACTAGGAGAAGCTGGGAATAAGCTTGGTACCTAGCCACCATGCTCTGTTTGTGTGTATGTGAGTATGTGTGTGCATATGTATATGCCCGAGTGTGTGTGTGCATGTGTATGTTCCTTGAATGAGGGGTGATTGGTCTCTAAGGAGCAGCTGGGCAGGATCCCAAGAGGCCTTTCAAGAAAGCTAGGTCTCTGTTCTACTGTGTGACCTTCATGACCCATCAGTTCTGGGTGGAGGGGTCAGATTGTGCGAAGGGTGTTCTAGTGGGGTTGGATATCTCAGATTCCCTAATTTATTTGGTAGGTAAGGAGCTGGGATCAGGGCTGTTAACCAGACATCATAAAAGAAAGAGAGGAAAAAGACAAAGAAATTGAAGCAGGAGAGAGATGAACAGATGAGTGGTGGGAAAGTAAAATACAGGGTTTGGGGGGAAAGAAAGAGGTAGGAAAAGGGAAAGAAAAGAAAGAGTTTCTACAGATAGACAGTAACTTTCCTCTTGTCCCAGTTTTACTCCTTTACTTTCATCCACTAAGATGATGTAGCTCCTACTTGTCCCATGGCTGGTCTGTGAAGTTTGCCTGTTAATTTTTCCTTCTAGGCAATGCTTACTTCTAACTCAAGTCATCCTTCATGCGTTTCCTTCCAGTTGCCAGTTCCTCCTATTAGACAACTCTCCAAGGTCTTCACATATGTAAGGGCTGACATTCTTTAGTGGAAACAGGTCCAGGGAAACCTCCCCAGCAACGTGCGATCAGTGGGTGATCCCCCTCTGCCTGTCAATCAGATGATGCTTCTTGGACTCATGTCTCATATGTGTTGGTTTTGTCTTCATAGAAACACATGAAGACAACTGAGGATAAGAAACCAGAATGGTTTCTTCTTTTACCTCCTTACACTGTCCTCTGCTACATGACAGTCACTTCAGAGAATTTCAACTCTACTTGAACTTCACAGAAATGGCCCTTCCATCTTAGTAATTCCCAGAGGCACAGGAAGCAGTAATATGAGCTCCTTGGCAGACTGGCTGTGCAGCAGAACAAGCTGTCCCAACACGTGGGCTGTGGGTCAGCAGCAGCAGCATGAGCTGAGAACTTGGTAAAAAGCTCAGGCTCTGCCCCAAACCTACTGACAGAAACTCTGAGAATAGAGTCCACCAATCTGTCTTCCAATAAATCCTCCGGGTGAGTCTGATGCATGTTAAGGTGTGGAAAGCACTGGGGATAAAACTTGTTTGTTTTTGCCAAAAACAAGAGACTGAAGTTTTAGTTTAAACGACGCATGAACAAGGGGACAGATATACCCAAGAAGGGGAATCCCAGTCAAACATGGGTCCAGCTGCTTCCACACGTATACATGGGTGCACCTCCCACCACTATCCCACAGTTAAGTCCTAGGAGAGTCTAATCCTCAGTATAACCAGGTACAGGGTCTTAGGAATAAAGGTCAAGGGCCAATAAGAAATATGGGAGTGGTGAAACAGAAGAAAATATTTTAATTGCAATAAAGACTTTCATTCAAAACACAATCAGGGTCCTATAAAGGATAAAAGGTACAAAATAACAGGAAGACCACAGGAATAAAACCCACATGAATCACTGCGACATCCGGTTTCTATTCACAAAGAAAAAGCTCTAGATCAGTCTTTTAATTTTTTTGGAAAATTCCCAACATTCCAGAACTAAACTGAAATGAATGAATAGTGTACTTTTACATATTAAATGACAAACAGAAAAATTCATGAGCCATAAAAAATGGGGAGAAGCTTATAAAACTAAATACGGAGCTCAGCCTTAAAACTTGAACAAAGAAAGTAATTAAAATGCTTTCATTGAAAAATCATGAGTGGATGAAAAAAGTGTGTAGAAACTGAAAATTTGCAAAATATTTAAAACCTGGAATCACTGACTACTCAGAAACTACACAGATGAATCGTGTGTGGTGGTGAAGAGCAGAGAGGGATTAGGATGAATCTGCCCTGCTCTAGTGGCTCCCCATGCCACTGTCTCCAAGGAAAGCCTGGCATTGATTAGATACTGAGCCAGGCTAGGGCTGGCAGCAGATCCAGCAACCTGCCTATCAGTAGATCCTTCTGCTGGGATGGCACTGTTGATCTGTACCCCAGACACTGGACGGATTTCATTGATTTTTGGCTCCTTGATGCCTGATTACGCAGCCAATCAAGTTGGAATGATGAATTCATGAGAAATAGTCTGAGCAGATACATCCCAACCTGCCCAATGTTCTTACCTCTGGAGAGCTGGATTCATTGCCCCTGAACACGGTATTGATGTGTCATAGGACAATGAGACTGTGCATTGCCAATTGGTGTAGCTTGGTCCAGTCTGGCTATGGAGTGGCAGACTGTCTTTGAATGGTATAGGCCTCTAGAGGTGTCCCTCCAGGTCAGGATTGAAGCACAGGGACAGGGTAGTGTGGAGAAAGCTCACAGTGTCCCTGCCTATGCTGTACCTGCCCTGACTGTCTGCAAAGATGACTGAAGAACCTGACAGCTTGGGCAGGTACGGGATGGTCACGCCCTTCAGGGGCATGATGACCTTCAGGGGCATGATCCAAGATGACCACAAAGGCCTGGCTGACACACTCAGTGATGGATTGCTGAAGGGCAGCAGTAGTGACGGCCTGCTCAGTTGATGGGGAGCACACCCCTGCCACCTGAATTTGAGCCCTGGACTCCCTCTCATTTCTTTGATGTTGCAACCACCTTTACCAATGAGAGAGCCACAATGACTAGCAGAGGCCACCAGGCTCAGAGTGACCCAGGTCTACTGTGCTATTGGTCATGGAGCTGCTGATGTCCTCTACCAATTTGTCCATAATCGTCACAAAGGTTTTGAAGATGGCATTAGTGGGTTCGGACCAAGTGAGCATTCTCACAACAATTCTCTTCTGAGATGTTGACAGGTGCACCACTCTCCCCGTGCATCTTCTTAACTGATTCTCCTTTCTTTCCAACAATACTGCCAACTTCCTTTCCACACATAAGTAGTCGAATGGTGACAGTGACATTTATTCACCTTCAGTCACACCTGTGTCCATGTCAAGCAGGGTTATGGGGAGCAGGACTTTGAGTGGTCAAGTCTTTGGTCACTGTTGTGGGTGGAAATCAAAATCTGCAGGGGTGAGGCAACTGAGGGGGGGGAGGGGATCAGGGGGGAAGGGCAAGGATGGGAGTCGGGAAAGGAACAATGGGGTAGGCAGAAGGCGAGGCAGGCCTTTGGGCAGGTGGAAGAAGAGGGGTTGCAGGAGAAGGAGGAGGAAGAAGGGGAAAGAGCCTAGGGGCTCACTGCAACTGCTTTAGCTGCTGGCTCTGCTGGTCTGGGCTGCAGCTCTTTTATTTTGGCTCCTGTTCCAGAGCTTTCGGTCCATTGTCAGCCCATGGCCCTGTGGCTTTGGGCTGTGATGGCACAGTACACGGTGGCAGGAACACATGGCAGAGAAGGCCTGTTCACCTCTGGTGGCAAGGAAGCAGAGAGAGAAACATCTCCTCACGCTCCCCACGACCTAACTTCTTCCTTCCAGGAGGCCCCCACCTCCCAGCAGCACTGGGGACCAGACCTTCAACACACAAGTCTCTGGGGGACACTTTTCCAAACTATAGTATTCTTCCTCTAGCCCTGAAAAATCTCATGTCCATTACATAATGCAAAATGCATTTAATCCATCTCCAAGAATTCCCAAAGTCTTCATAATTCTAGCATTGCTCACACCTCCAATTTTAAGGACTCCTCTGAGACTCAAGGCAAACTCAGTTACAAGTCCCTCTAAAAACCAAAAGAACAAATTAAATATTTCCAAGATATATTTGCACAGGAAAAATAGTCCCCTCCCAAAAGAGAGCAAAAGGAAAATAATGCATAATAGATCAAAACAAGACCAAAACCCAGCAGGGCAAATATTAACTCCTATGGCTTCATGTCTGGCACCCGGGGAACACAGTGCTGTGACATCTACTTCCACAGGCTTGGGCAGCCCCACCCCACTAGCCTGACTGCCTGAAGCTCATATGGCCACTCTCTTGGGCTGGCTCTGATGGCTGCCTGCAGCTTCCCTTGGCAGATCTTCCACATTCCTAACATCTCTAACCTCCTGAGGCCTCCACTGTAGCTTCAGTTTTACACATCACCCTGTCTATGGGATTCTGACCCTAACATATATTACTGCCCCCTAGGCTTTCCTTTAATCTTGGAGGCAGTCTCTACGACCCCATAACTCTTGATTCTGTATGCCTGCACAACCAGCATCACATAGACAATGCTTAGTTTTGTCACCTGTTTGAACTGTCCCTGGATCTGCTCTCACTATGGCTGTAGTGGCTTTTCTCAGCCCTGATGGCTGAGCATGGAGAAATAAACCTGGGGAAACAATGACCTAGGCAGCCCTGTGCGAGCAGGGTTCCCTGGCACTCTCTTCTCACATCAAGTCTTTGAAATAATGTACACGTTTACATCCTTGGCCCTGTGATTGGGGGGGGGGGGGTCTTGCTGATTCCTGAGATGCCCTCAAGATATATTTCCGATTGTCCTGGTGCAAAGTCATTGGCTTTTTATTCTTTCTCCTGCCTCTGGTTTATTTGTACAGATATTACAGGATGACATCAGCCCCTGCAGATAGGGGGCTGGGGGTCACATCAGTCCTTCTGCCATCTCATTCACAGACAGAGGCCTTTACTATGGAGACTTTATGTGGATCTGGGCACCTTTGGGAACCTAGGTACCTTTGGGAGCCTGAGCTGGAGCATAGGCCTTGATCCTTGAGTGGCAGAGCTTGCAGCCCTTAGTAGTGTGGGCACAAGCATGCTTCCTGAGCTTGGGGTGGGCAGTGCATGCCAGTTTCTTGAATGATTTATATATTATGGACATGAATTCATTACCAGATGAACCATTTGCAAATAGGTTTCCCATTCTGTGGGCTTTCTCTTCATTCTGTCATTTGCTGTGCAGAGCTTTTTGGTTGGATGTCATCTCATTTGTCAAGTTTTGCTTTTGTTTGCTTTGCTTAGGGGTCATATCCAAAAAAATCATAGTCTGTGCCAATGTCTTCAAGTGGTTCCCATAAGCTTTCTTCTAATAGTTATGGAATTTCAGGTCTTTGATCCATTAGGTCTAACCACTGACTACTTAGGTCTTTGATCCATTTTGATTTGATTTTTTGTACAGGGTGAGAGATAGGGGTCAAGTTCCAATCTTCTCCATGTTGTCCTACCAAGAAAGCTGTACTTTCCTAAACATATGCTTTTCGTGTCTTTGTTGGAAACCAGTTGACTATAGGTTCTTGGGTTTATTTCTGGGGTTTCTATACTGTTCCACTAAACTGTGTGCCTGTTTTATGCAAATACCATGCTGTTTGGATTACTATAATTTTATAGTATGTCTTAAAATTAGGTTTTGTGATACCTTCAGCTTTCTTCTTTCTGTTCAAGATTATTTTGATTATTCAGGGCCTTTTGTGCTTCCATATGAATTTTAGGATTTTTTTTTAGTTCTGTGAGGCATGTAATTGATGCTTTGATGGGAATTTATTGAATCAATATATGGATTTGGGTGGTATGGACACTTTCACAATATTAATTCTTCCAATCCATGAACATGTTAGGCATTTCCATTTTTTGAGGGACCTTCATTTCCTTTCACATTCTTTCACTTCTATAGTTAAACTTATTTCTAGGTATTTTGGGTAGCTACTTGGGACACAATTTCTTTCATTTTAATGGATGATATAGTCAATCCCTAGACCTTGAATAGAGGTTACTCTAGCCCAGGATCTGTAGAGTTAGGACTTCAGAGCTTATATCTTTTACAAAATACTGACCATTCAAGAGGAATGGGCTGCAGATTTCAGCAGAAAGCTTCCCAGAGGACACCCAGTATTTAAGGGTTTGCATGGGTAACTCTTCTGCCCAGATACGTTGGTCTTTCTCAGTTCCTTTGACCTCTTCTACGTGTGCTGTTCCCTCTGCCTGGCTACCATCCTGGTGGAAAATGTCTACTCATGAGAGAGGACTGATGTTTCAGGGTGAGTGGGCAGCAGGCACATGTCTTGTCAGAGAGGAATTTCAGCATCATCAGGTCATACAGGGTAAGACAGTTCTCTGCTCTCCCGGAGGACAGATCTTGCCTCAGTAGCAGCCCTGGATCTTGAGGTTTCCCTTTACATTCTAAGTTCAAAACAGTTATTTTCCACACTTGGCAAAACACCCCAAACCAAGAGCATCTCAAGACATAGTTGAACTCAGAGAGAATAAAAATAAAAATGAAAGAAACTTTCTTGTAGAGTGGTTGGAGGGAAAAAAGGTTTTTTTTTTTTTGTTGTTGTTGTTGTTGTTGTTTTAATTACAGACCCAGAATTTATTTTATACCTTGTTTTTTTTTTATTTTTTTATTTTTATGTGGTGCCAGGGATTGAACCCAGTTTCTCATGCATGCTAGGCAAGCACTCTACCACTGAGCCACAACCCTGGCCGGAAAAAGGTTTTCACAAGGTTCTGAGCAGAAGAAAGAGAGTGGGTGAGAACCCAGTGAAATCACCTCAAAGGGTCAAGCCAGGGCTCCTCTCTAGGTCAGTTTGACCACAATTGCTCTGTTTGCATGCACTAAAAGGATGAGGTGGATGGAGAGGCAGAGGAAGCAGAGGGCCCCAATAAAGCAAGCAGAATTCACCTCATGTAAAGCACATGAGGGAGAAGGCTTTTTAATCCATAATTCACATAACACACATAACCCATCTCTGACTGCTGAGAGCCATAGCCAAGTAGGAATGATGCATGGCATTTTTGGTTGAAAGGTGACACCAGCAAGCCATTGAGATGATATGATTATGTTAAGATCTGCATTCAAATGGATATTAGACCCCTGCTGTCCAAGGTGGCCTGCTACTTTGGAGCTCTAGCAGGACTCCCTGAGAGTTCCCATTGGTTGGGGAAGTGCGGTAGGAGGGATTTCCAGAGGAGGGATTTGTCTGTTGGTATAGTGTGGCCTGGGAGATGCTGCCTGTGTGGTTCCGCATATTTCCCAGGAGAGTGCATGGCATTGGCAGGAGTTTCAGAAATAAAGTTTGTTCCTGCTTGAGTGGCTTGTGATTTTGTGCCCAGCCAGACTGTGGCATCTGACCATGACATAGCTCAGTCCAACCCTGCAGCAATTTTCCATTTTCAATAAGAAAAATTTCAGGATCCAAACATAAAAATAAGTCCCTGTACAAATCATCTACCTATATCTGCAACATTCCTTCTGTACAATCTGACTTGTACAGAAGTCCAGTTTAGGAGCTAGCCATCCTTGACTTCCTTTAGGATCCAGCCATCCTGGACCTCCTTTGGTTACCTGTGAGCTCCCTGCCATCACATTATATACTCTGTTTCTTCTTCCTGGAAACACTTGTAATTCCACACAGAAGCTGGAGCTGAACCACTAGAAACTGGCTGCTGAGGTTTATTTAAGTGGGTACATCAAAGGCAGGAATAAGGTTTCAGGGGTGGAATCTTGCTTCATGGTGTCTTGCAGTCAGCAGGCTGACTGGCATCTTGGCAGGTCACCCCCTTCTCAGAGGGGCTGTGTGGGACCTGGGGCAGAGCCTGAATAGGGTTCACAATGTCTCTGGGCAGTCCACCAGAGGAAATGACCATGGGAACTTCCCAGACACCAGATTCTCCTATTCATTAGGCTGTGACGCCGATGTGGTCCACACACGGATGGCTCTCGACAGGGGTATATATTTTGTATCTGACAAGTGGAGTCTCTCTCTCTCTGCTTCCTTATTATCATGAGAGCCACTTCCCACCACCACTGTCTTCCACATGATGTTCTGCCTCACCTTGAGCCCCTAGGAATGGAGCCTGCTGCCTATGGATTGAGACCTCTGAAACTGTGACCCCCACGTAAACTTTTCCTCCTCTACAGCTGTTCTGGTTGGGTCTTTTAGTCACAGCAGTGAAAAGGCTGACTAAAACGGTATATTTGAAAAAAGTCGTGAAATTTTTATACATCAAATTATAATGACTAAAAATCTTTAAAATCATGGTGAGAAATGGATTCATTATATAAACTTTCCTGTGGGAGAATTATAAAAACTTGGAAAAAACTATATCTATATAAAGATACTGAAAGCATGTAAAAGTAGACAAATGAAGAGAGTTTTTCTAAAAAAAAAAAAAAAAAAAAAAAACCCTGCAGGTATTTCTACTAATATTGGGCAAAAAGGAGCCTTGCTTCTATTTAGCATTTAGTGAGCTCCTAACTAGCAAGGTAAGGAAAACAAATAAAAAATACAAGTTTGACCATTGATAAGAAAGAAAAATAATTTTCAGACAGATTATCAGAAGTAAAAGTAGAGCAATGGGCCTCAATACAAAAATCAACATTTTAAAAAGCTATGGCACTTCTATAGTCTGACAACAAACAACAAACAGAAAATTAAAATTAAAAAATAAATGCCAGAAAGCTTCCTTGTGAAATCAAAATGGCAAAACAAGGAGCAGAGTCACACCCTCCTTGCCCCATGCGAAACCACCCAGAAAACAGGCAAGATGAGTAAGATAAGGGTGCTCAACACACTGAACATCAGGTAACAAAAGAATCATCACTGAGAGTCAAAAACAAGGCAAGACCACAGCTGCCCAGGTTCCGCCTTGAGTTTCCCAGCCACAGCACAGAGACAGAGAGTCTCAGGCCATGTGCCCACTGCCAAGGCCTCCTGACTCCTGGTTTCCTGCTTTTATAGACACTCCTCACTGGAATGTGGAAGGGACCCGCAGCCCACTTCTGACCTGCAGGCCGTGGGGGACTTGAAGGAATGCCACTCCAGTCCAAGTCCACCTGGCTTCAAGGCCTGCTCCCTCTCCTGCTGGAGGGGAAGCATCTCCACACTGAAAACTTCCTGTGGACAGGGCCAGTTGGTAGGAACTGTAGGTGGTCTCTAAAACTTGAGTGTCACCTTCAGTTAACAGCCATTGAAACAGCAGAGTCCTGCGTCCTAGAGTCACACAAAAGTGAATTCTGCCCCTAACTGGAGGGTGCAGCTCTTTTCCCAGCCATGCCATGCATAAGGCTTCAGCCTGGCCACAGCCTGGGAAAACACGGAAGCAGAAAATGCAGCTAAGCTGAGCTAAACTGCTGACCCACAGAGATTGTGAGATAAAGTATGCTGTTTGGGGTTGCTCTGTTTGTGGTGGTTTGTTCTGCGGTTTTAAAAACTAACGTGTAAGGGGAGAGTCCAGCAGTGTCCATGATTTGAGATGATGCTGCTGGGATTCTGGAAAGACAGAAGTGGCCAGAGTGTACAGAACAGAGTATGAGGAGAGGAGAGCACTGTACAGAAAGAGAACTCCAGACACCTGTGGAGAGGGCCCTTGAGTCTTCAGTGCAGTATGATCAGCATGTGCATGTGATAAAACTCCCTGTGGTCAAGGAAAGGACCACACCAGGGTGCTAAACCATGAGAACAGACAGTACACCCCATCTTAACCAACAGGCAGAGAGGGAAACACTCAAGAGTGTTAGAGGAAATAGTGTCCTGAACTTATGTGGGAGCAGGAAAGACTTCTGTCTTACCAAACGTAAACGCTTAGGATTTATGGGGCATTGAGTAGAGTGCACAGAAGACCCGTGCCTCAGACAGGGAATGGTGAGGCCAAAATTGAAAATTTCTCAGGTCTGCCTAAAAATCTTGAAAGCAAGGCCTAAAACATCAAACTCTTTCCACATGACTCAATACATTCCAGGAAAAAAGTCCAAGAATATTTATAAAAGTAAAAAAATATTTAGCACATATCAAGGTTGAAACCAGATGCCTGGCATTAAATAAAATTACCAAACATGATAAATAACACCGATTAATCAACAGAATGTGATATCAAACAAGATCTAGCATAAATGTTAAAATAAGCAGACAAAGGTATTGAAACAATTAATACAGGTGTGAAATATATGGCCAAACCATTAGGTAGGGAAACTAAAGACATAAAAAGACTCAAATTTAACTTTTGGAAATGAAAACATGATATAGATGTGAAAAGGACACTGCATAGGACTACTAGACTACTAGAAAAATAAAAACTTAGTGAATTTGAAGACAGAGCAATACAAACATTTCAACAGAGAAAACATAGAGGAAAAAACAGCCTCAATGGGACAACCCCAAGTAGACCAATGTTCAAAAAACTGGACTCACTAAAAAGAAAATGTAGTAACAGAAAAAATGTCCATTAAAAACAATGGCCATAAATTATATAAATTAGAAAAGAACTATAAACCACACTCCCAAAAGGGTCAAAACACCTCAAGCAAATAAAACACAAAGAAATCTATGTAGAGGTACATTGTAATAGCTTGCTCAAAACTAGTGATAAAGGGAAAATCTTTAAAGAAGCCAGGGATAATATATATCTTGCATTCAGAAGAAAAAGACAAACTTGGCAGCATTTTTTTTTTTTTTTGCAGAATTAATGTGAGAGAGCAGACCTGAAAAAACATCTTTAAAATATTGCAAGAAAATCTGTCAAAATTAAATGATCTTTCAAAATTATTTTTCAAAAATGAAAGCAGATATCTTTGCAGATTTACTAGAGCTAAAAGAATCCATCACTAGCAAAGATGAACTATGAAAAAAATGTTCAAGAAGGAGAATGATATCAGAGAGAACTTTGGATCTATACAAAGGAATTAAGATAATCAGGAATGGTAACAACACGGATAAATATTTAGGGTAGTTTTCTTATTAGTTAAATTCCTTTAAATATAATTGACTTGAAGCTATAATAATAATATAAAGTGAGATTTACAATATATGTAAAAATAAATTATATGCAATGATAGGACATAAATCAGAAAAGGACAAATTATATTATTTAAATATTTATACCTCCACCAACTGGATTGCCTTGGGTAAAAAAAATCTATCTTCTCTGAATCTGTTTTCTCACCTGGAAAAGATAGACAATGAAATTATTATTTCAGAATTAAATGAGGTCATCAATGTAAAAGAAAATTATGCTCTATGTTCAGCAGTATATCACTTAAAAGTAGACTGAGGCCAGTTGAAAGTATTTTCCGCAAGCCCTAAGCCTACAGCTTCTCCCTGAAAGGAGTCTGTCTACATATCAAGCACTCCAACTTCTACAGCTCCTTGTTTAATGGAATTCACTGGTAAAGCGCTGGGATCTGGAGTTTTATTTGTGGAATGCTCTTTCATTACAAATTCAATTTTTAAACAACACATATTAAGGCTGTTCTGATTTTTAGTATTTTCTCTTATGCTCATTTTGATAAGTTGTTCCTATAAAGGAATTTGCCTTCTATATTAAAGTTATTAGATTTTTTGCATGAATTAATAAAATCTCATTATCCCCTTAATAGATACAAGAACTACAATATCTTTCCTCTTTGAATTCTGATATTGGTGATTTGTGCTTATCTATTTTGGGCTTGATCAACCTAACTGGAGCTTTATCAATTTTTTTAAAACTTTACCGAGATCTAACTTTGATATTCCTGTGTTGTATTTTCTGTATCCTATTTTTTCTGTGTGTTCTTTTTTTAAAATAATATTTTAGTTGTTGATGGACATAATACCTTTATTTTATTTATTTATTTTTATGTGGTGCTGAGGATTGAACCCAGTGCCTCATGCACTCGAGGAAAGCACTGTGCCACTGAGCCACAATCCCAGCCCTATTGTGTGGTTTTAGCGGTGTTTTTGCAGAAGTTTTTATTTTTATGAAATCCAACTTATCAATTTTAATCTCATGAACTTGCTGTTGGTGTTGTCTTTTAAAACTTATTGCAAAATCCAAGGTTACCTAGATTTTCCCCAGTATTATCCTCTGGGAGTTTTGTAGTTTTGCATTCTACATGTACATCTATGATCCATTTTGAGTTAATGGTCTGAATCACTTGTTGCAAAGACCATCCTTTCTCCATTGAATTACCTTTGCTCCTTTGTCAAAAATCAGTTGTATATATCATAATTATAGTTACAGGTGGATTTAAGTCTATCATCTTGCTCCTCATTTTCATCACCTAGTCTTTTCTCTGTTCCTCTTTATCTCATTCTTTGGTATTAATTGAGTTCTAAAAAATTATTTCCTTTTATCTCTTTTGGCTCTTTTTTTTAAAGTGGTTACTATAGCACCTGAAGTATTTATCTTTAACTTAGTACTCTCTCCCTAAAATATAAAGCACACCACTTCAAATGAAACAGAATCTGATATCAGTGTGCTTCCGTTGAACCCCTACCCTTCTCATGTCATACTGACATTTTCACTTCTTCATGTGTTAAAAACCTCACAATAACAGATGTCCGTATGTAGAATAATAAACTTGACCCCTATCTCTCACCCTGCACAAAAGTCAACTCAAAGTGAATCAAAGACCTAGGAATTAGACCAGAAACTCTGCAACTGTGAGATGAAAATGTGGCCCAACACTCCAACATATTGGTACAGGAACCAACTTCCTTAACAAGACACTTACAGCACAAGAAATAAAACCGAAAATCAATCAGTGGGATGGTATCAAATTAAAAAGATTCTCACAGAACCTTTATTTATTTATAAATAACTAGAGCCTTCCTTCTATTTATTCATAGTTTTTTAAATTAGTGATATGTATATATGCAAAATTCAATATGGTAACTTCATACATGTATATCGATAGTTTCACCAATTTCATTCCTGCCTCCCTGCCTCTTCCTATCCCTACTCCTCCCCCTCTCTTCCTTTCTTCTACTCCTCTGATCTCTCCTTTATTTTCATGGGGTTACCTACCCCCACCCCCTACCTTATTTTGGCCTAGCTTCCACAAATAAGAGAAAACACTTGGCTCCTGACTTTCTAAGCCTGGTTTTTTTCTCTTAGCATGATATTCTCCAGTTCCATCCATTTACCAGCAAATGCCACAATTTTATTCTTCCTTTTGGCTGAGTAAAACTCCATTATATATACATACCACATTGTCTTAATGTTTTATCTATTGATGGGCATCTGGTTCCGTAACTTGGCTATTGTGAATTACATTCCTATAAACATTGATGTGGCTGCACTGTTATAGTATGCAGATCTTAAAATGTCTTTTAAAAAATATTTTTAGGTGTAGATATCTTTTTTAAAATTATTTTTCAAGGTTAATTTTGCTGAATATAGAAATATTTGTGGATCCATTGTTTTTCTTCATCCCTTTAAACATATTTTAATGATTTCTGGCTTGCATTTTTTTTCTTACAAAAAAAGCAGTCATGATTTTTATGTTGTTCCCTTTTGTATAATGTGTCTTTTTTTCTCTGCTTAATTTTAAATTTTTCTTTCTTTCTTTTTTGGTTTTCAGAAGTTTGACTGTAAAATGCCTGTGTTTATTTTTATGTTTCTTTTTCTACTTTAGATTCATGAATTTTTTTGAATTCTCAATTGAGGATATTCATCAAATTTAAAAATTTTTGTTCTTTTGATGTTCAAATATTTCTATCCTATCCATTCTTTTCCAGTGACTGCTTGATATTATTCCAGTGATGTTTGGTGCCATGTAAATTATTTCTATTGTTTTCCTTTTTGTGCTTCAGTTTGAATAATTTCCCTTGATCTCTCTTCAAATTTATGCATCCTTTCTTCATTGTCCAACGTGCTAGTAGGTCCATCCACTTAGGTTTACTTTAGATAGTATATATATTTCCTAGTTCAGAATTAATTCTTTGGGGTTTATATTCTGTCCTGAAATTCTTCATTTCTTAGCCCATTATATTTATTTTTCTGTGAATTTTTTTATCATATTTATTATGATTTTTAAGTCCTTATCTGGTAATCCCACTGAATGGATCATCTGTGAATCTCATTGTACTAGTTAATATTCTGATTCTTTTTTCCTGATTCTTTGTATGTCATGTAAACTTTTCTTGTATTTCAGACAATAACACTGATCCCTGAAGTATGAGCTGCTCTCTTCAGTTTATGTCCTGGGGAAAGAAGTTCATTTATCTGATGATCAGAGTAATCACCCATTTGCTCTAAAATTTGAGCTGAAACAGTCAAGGCCATGCCTAGGTTAGGGCAAGATATTTGATATCCCTACCTTGGTCACAGCTGGAGGTAGATTTGTAGGAGAAACACTGCAGACTCACCAGCAGATGGGAAATGCTTCTGTCTCTTTAAGTTTTCATCATCAGGCCCTCCCCACCTTCCTGAGCTCTGGGGTCTGAGTGACTTCTACTGTGAGCTGGGCCAAAGGAGCTTCCTGTGCTCACATCAGAAGGGAAAGCAGGAGGCCCTGCTTCTCAGAGCCACTCCAGAGCCTGTCACCAGGAAAGGTGAGCCTAAGTGAGAGCTGGAGGGAGGAAGGAAGGACTGATCCCTGGGGAGGGTTCCTGCTGTGCTCCTGACTCTACTGAGCACTGTGCAGCCCACAAGGGCCATGTTTTGTCACTGTGCAGAGCAGCCAAGGCCTTGCTCCCAGGTTTGAATAAATGCTCCGAATTCCAAATAGAGCAAGTTCAGAGAAGGTTGGGGAGCATCTTCCCCAAGCACACACATTATGGGAATTATGGGAACGAAAACCTGTCTCTTCCCACGGTGAGTGCTGGATCTGCTTCCAAGAACAAAGCACAATTTAAAAGACATGAAACATCCCCAGGTTGTATGTTCAGCAAAGGCAAAGGATATTTCTGTGGCCCATGAGCAATCTAACCTTGGGGCAGCGAGTTACTGTGTGGAAACCTGGGTACACCTGAACTCTCCACCTCATGACCACAGCAGGGGCCTCCAGGAGCCATCTAAATCAGGACCTTGGTCTCCTAGCCCTCACCCTCAATGTCCCTTAAATATCTGTCCCCTAATTCAAGCTTTTCCCACTCCAGCTGCAGAGACACCTCAATTTCCTCATCTATACAATGAAAGGATTTGAAAGATAACTGATTTCCAACTCTGAGTTATGGACTGACTACATCAGAAGGATCCCATTCTTTGCATCAGAATCTCTAATGGTGGGTGGGAGAAATGTGAATTTTGACAGAACACTAAAGTCATTTGAAAAACAAGTTTGGGAGGAAAGAAAATAATGAATTTTGAGGTCTCCTCAAGTATTAAGAATATAGAGTTGCACGTTTTATATTTGTGAATAATTAAGAACTACTTTCACCTCAGATGTCAGTGGGGCTTAGCTCTCTCTTAAAAACTATTTAAAATAATATCAACCCCATTTGAAACTCTGTGGAAGTCCCACTGGCCTGGGTCCCCTCCAACATGCTCTACCACTTTCAGCTTTATCAGAGACTTCATCATCAGCTAAATTCTTCATCTTGTTCTATAATCTTGTGGCTGTTTCTTCATTTCCTGTTGATTACAGGAGTTTGTGGATTTCTATATGCAATACAATTAGCCACACAAATCCTATGGGCTGAACTTCAGTGGAGACCTTGGGGAGATGGCCAAGGAGCTCCTGCAGCCTAGAACACCTTAGGGTTGAATGCAGAAAATCCATTCTCATAGACCCTCAGCCAGAGGCAAGCTGTTCAGCCCTCTCTCTCTTTGCTCTCCTTTGTGTTGGTGCCCAGTCCAACCACCCTAAAGTAGGTCTGTAAGTCCCTTGGTAAACTTCCCAGTTCCCAGTAACCAGGGTGGCAGGCATAAAGAGGCAGAATTTGAAACCATGGGGAAATGTAGATAGGAACTCTGAAAGAAACATGGGAGAGGATGAATGGTCATAGGGGTGAGAGCACAGAGGGGGTTGGAACTGCCCTAAAGTCAGCTCTTTGTGGAGAAGCTGAATGAGCAGGGATTAGCTGGAAATGAGGCTGGAGATACAGTCTAAGGGAAGACTATGCATTTGTGCTCAGGGATTTGTGGGATCATGGAAACGTGACCAGAGTGTCCACTGTATAAAATAATGCTAGACTTGGGCATATCCCTTTACTTAGAAAACCTCACACTTAGTGATTGAGGGCAGCTCCCAGGCCCCCCAACCACGGAGCACAGGTAGATGTGTTTGGACAAGGCAGGGCTTTTCCTGGAAGACAGCAGAAGCTGAATCTGCAGGTAGGCTTGAGAGGTGACTGTCTTCCAGTTTCCAAAAGAAGGCTTCCCATTTTCTTCTTGCTCCTTCTCCAGTCCAACCACCCTAAAATAGGTCTGTAAGTCCCTTGGTAAACTTCCCAGTCCTCAGGATTTAACTAAGTGTTTTTTGGCTGCTGAATCCTCTGAGAATTTTTTATATCAGGAGCTCATGACATTGACCTTGAATTATTATCTGGGAAAATTAATACCGCGAGGCTTAGTATAAATTACACAGAGTAAATGTGAAAACTTGCCTTTGGCTGTTTGCATTTGAGTCCCTGAAAAGAAAAACCCACTGAATGTTCTCATGGGTCTAAGCCACCCAGGTGCTGGCCCTTCTGTTGTTATTCTCCAAAAAGCATTAGCACAATTTACTATAACTCACAAAATGTACCTGCCTCCTCTCTGGACACCTGCCCCTCCCCAAAGCACACACCTGCATGTTCCCACCCTGACGAGCAAGGGCCATGTCTTGTAACAGTGACATCCTCAGTTCTTTGGACTTTACCTGGCACAACGAAAAGGTGGTTATGCTATTCAGAGGGATGACACGTGAATGAGCCAATCGTGTTTGGGACTTTCAGGGACACCTGAGAGGATAGAAGATGGCAAGAGATGAAGAAGACCCCTATGGTAAGAACAGATCCCAGCAATGCATCCCGTGGTTCAGCTCAGGGTAAGAGGGGAGTGGGCTCACACGTGACCAAATACACTTAATTCCCAGAGGGGTCTCCAGCCTGGGGTGAACTGGCAAGGCCCTTGGCTGGAAGGCAGAGGAGCTGCCCAGTGGAAGTTGGTTGAACTGATGTCGGATTCTAACCCTTGGTCCTCCAGGTTCAGAAGACGATACCGGGTCCCGGCAGGAGCCTGAGCTGAGGCTCATCCTGGTGGGCAGGACGGGAGCCGGGAAGAGCGCCACCGGGAACAGCATCCTGGGCCACAGGCACTTCCTGTCCAGGCTGGGAGCCACGTCGGTGACCAGAGCCTGCGCTGCTGCCAGCGGGCGCTGGGACAGGTGGCGCGTGCACGTCATCGACACCCCCGACCTCTTCGGCTCCGACGTGCACAACACAGACCCCGAGTGCTTGCAGAGAGCGCACTGCTACCTGCTGTCGGCGCCCGGGCCGCACGCGCTGCTGCTGGTCACCCAGCTGGGCCGCTTCACCGCCCAGGACCAGCAGGCGCTGCGCAAGGTGAAGGAGCTGTTCGGCCAGGCCGTGGTGGCGCGAGTCGTCCTCGTCTTCACCCACAAGGAGGACCTGGCCGGCGACTCTGTGCAGGACTACGTGCGCTGCACCGAGAACCAGGCCCTGCGGGAGCTGGTGGCCGAGTGCGAGGGCCGAGTCTGCGCCCTCAACAACCGCGCCACGGGCAGCGAGCGCCAGGCGCAGGTGGAGCAGCTGCTGGGCCTGGTCCAGGGCCTGGTGCGCATGCGCGGGGGCGCGCACTACACCAACCAGGTGTACGACCTGGCGCAGGCACTGCACGGCGCCCACCCGGAGGAGAGGCTCCACAGGGTGGCTGCGATGCTGGTGGCTCGCGTGCGGAGGCCCCTGGGGATGAGGCTGCTGGAGGGGCTGTGGCAATGGCGGAAGTCCCCAAGGACCTGCTGGAGACTGGGCCTGGCCCTCCTGCTGGGGAGCGCCCTCCTGGTCTATGCACTGCTCTTCCAGAGTTCATGAATGACCTGAGGGACAGAGATTGCAAGTCTTAAAATTTGTGGTAACTTAGCAATAAAGGAACCTAATGCTTAAGAGTTCAAGGGGAATATTAAAACTTCATTCCAAAGGAATCCTGTCATTTTCATACTCAGAAATTTAGTGACATGAACAACTTTGATCACTATGAACTTTGCAAAGGCTCAAATCTCACTTTAAGTCTCCTTTTTAACAATATGTATGAAAATTTTAAAAATAAAGTTTTCTAACTGAAAATCTTCCTTAAGACATTTTTTTCATCTTGATGAATTTTTCTTGTCTTAGAAAATAGTGAAATGACCCATAGCTTGCACAGGGGACAAATGCATGGCCCTGGGAAAACAGCATTTTTAATTGGGGATTTTGGTTTTTTTGTTTGTTTGTTTTCAGTGCTTTCGCCTTAGAGTTGGTCCGTTTTCACCTCTTTTCTTCCCAAAGAAATAACTTGCCTAAAACTGTGCTTCTTACATATTTTTTACCATAATGCATTTTAAAAGCTTTACCAACACTTCCACATACTCATATTTAACGTGGTTAATGTTGACAGCCTCTATTTCATTTTTTAATGCCCATAGTGAGGCAAATGAAATACCCTGGTCTAAAGAATGCATTTGGGGGCACTTACTCATTGTCTTTCATTTGCATATGCCTTGTCCCTCTAATGAGATTGTGGATGCCTTAAAGGAAAGGTTTTTGGTCTGCTTCTGGCAAGTTCTATCTGGACTTCCACTCACCGGGCCTCTTATGGTGTATAGCCTCAGAAGAAAATGGTAAGTTTAGGACACATCAGATATTTAGCACATGATTTATGGCATCTCTAAGTCTCCCTCCACCCTTGGGTCTGCTATGGGCTCAAACAGCTGCCCAGTGTCTTGACCTGGGCATTTCTGAACCCTCAGCTCCACCTCTTGGATTTACCCTCAGAGGACCTCTGCTCCTGCTATGGAGCTTCTTGGGCACGTGTGGCCTCCTTGGCACATCCTGAGCCACAAGACTCTTTGCTCACCCTCATGTGACTCCTCTTAAACCTAAAAAGAGTAGCCTATGACCTTGCCCAGACACAAAGGAAACAATGACACTGATAAAACAGAAATGCCTGTGTTTTATACTGGGCCTGCTCTTTAATTTTTAGAAGAGCTCGCTGAGCTGGTCAGGGCATGGATTTCCTTCCCTTCCCATTGTCCAAACTAGAAGACCAAAGTGCATCTATTGATAGCAAAACTGACAGAAGAATGACGGCCCTCCTAATACAGGATGTCTTCTTTAACTTATTTACATGTAAGCCCAGGCATTTGATTTGCAGGACATCTATTTCTTTAAAAGGATTATTTATACCCCACACACTGGGCCCACTCAAGAACTTCTGCAAGGAAAAAAAAATTTTTAGAGTGAATGTAGACGAGGAAAAGAAACCAGACTTCAATATTTTGCTTCAGCCCTTCCTAACTCTGATTGGAAGTTCCATGTCCACATATCCTGCTAGTCTTGTTCAGGGGGACTTCCTATCCCAGGGCCAGAAGAGGCACGAAGGGGCAGAGGGACATGATGGGGGAGAACACGCATGAACAACGTGTTCAGGGACCACAAGTGACTCATTTGACTGGTCTAAGGGTTTTCCCAGGATGTTGGACTTTTAGTGGTAAATTCAGTCGTGTTCTGGGTAAGTTGGGAGAGTGGGTCCTCCTAGGACCCCAGCACGATGGCTCAGGAGAAAACATTAAATGCTGCACTTCCTCTCTGCCTGGCTTCACCTCTTCCTCTATCAGAAGAAAACCATTATCAATCATTTTCATCCTAACTTCTGTCTTGAATGGGAGATTGGAGGCATAAACCGAGGGCCCCTTGGATCACTCTAAGTGGGTAGGGAAGATGGCTTGCCGCAGTCCGGCTGCAGCAAAATAACCGGGGGGGTGACGAATAACTTGTGCACGTTGATACAGTAGGAATGGGAGCCATTTATTGTAGGGCAACAGAGCTATTTATACATTTTGCACAGCTTATCTTAATTAGCATAAACTAGATACATCAATCAACCAATAAGGAATCTCCAAACTTAATGGCTCACTTTTGTTACTTCTCAAACCACTCCCTCTGACATTTTGCCAGGCACCATCCAGACTTGTTTACGAACTCTAACATTTGTCTGGCAAAATACCAGGTGTTATTTTTGACTTATTTACAGACCTTAACAATTCCCCCTTTTGTTTAATTTAAATAAAGACCATAGTGGTTTTTACAGAAACACCATAAATAACCTGCTACAAACAGAAAGTGAGGATACAAAATGTAACAATACCAAGCCAACTTATGGCTCCATGCAAGAAGCCCTTGGAAAAATTATACCAGCAATGACACTGTTAGCAAAGATATTGAGTTACAATTTGTTGTACATTACAGTTTGTTGTCTCAGTCCAGGTAAAGCAGTGTCTCAATAGAATAACTCACAGTCCAGGTAAATCACAGTCCAGGTAAATTCTGCAGGCAGCTAGCTTAAATCACAGTCCAGGTAAGTTCTGCAGGCAGCTAGCTTGATCCGAAGTCTCGTCCGCTTTTCAGCCGAAATCTCCTCCGGTTTTCAGCAACACTGGAAATTCTTCCACCCTCATTTTCACTGGCACTGGGATGAAGGCAGGAACTCCGGATGGCTAAAGAAAATCTTGTAGCATTCTACTAAGAAAACAACCTTCTGAACAATTTAGTACATTATCTCAAGGTTTTGTTACATTTGAAATAAGCCTTAATAGTGCTCATTACTCATTAGCTTCCAGGTGTGGGAGAACCATTGTAGCTTAGTTATTGGCATTGAAAATGACCAAAAATCAGGGATGCTGGTAGCGTCTTCTGCTGGCTGTAGCGTCCCAGGCAGCCCCAGATGACCCTGGGGAGAGTCCAGGGAGTGTCCCGGACTCAAACTGCTACTGGGCACAGGGAGCAAGAGCCTGGGAGACTGTGCCTCCAGGTCAGGTCTAGATTTGCGCTCTCGGCAGTGGAAGGGCCGGCTGCTGCTGCTGCTTGCAAAGTACTTGCTGCACCATGACCCGCTTGCGCACATGGCAGCCGCTGCACAGATTCACGCACCCTCCGGTAACGAAAAGTATTTAGTAATAGCCTTTTGTTGCAACTTTTTTTCTGATAATCCTTCTTCTTCTGAACTTTCTTTTTCTTTCTGACTAGAGTTCCTGGGCTCTTATCAACACATGCCCTAACTATTCTTGGTTTCATTGGGGTGTCTTCTTCCCTTAGTAATTTACTTCTCACCCCTTCCATATTTCCATCACAAAGACAATACAATACACTGAGACAAAACAAGACACAAACATACTGTATCAATCTTCTCCATTTTCTCGAAATGGCCATTTTTCCTCTCGCCCTATCTGTCTAGGGACGAGCAGATTGCTCCCATCCTATCTATGGATGGGCAGCTTTTTTTCGTCACTTACCCCCGAGTGTCCCGGGGCTCCCGGTACGGGCCACCATCTGCCGCAGTCCGGCTGCAGCAAAATAACCGGGGGGGTGACGAATAACTTGTGCACGTTGATACAGTAGGAATGGGAGCCATTTATTGTAGGGCAACAGAGCTATTTATACATTTTGCACAGCTTATCTTAATTAGCATAAACTAGATACATCAATCAACCAATAAGGAATCTCCAAACTTAATGGCTCACTTTTGTTACTTCTCAAACCACTCCCTCTGACATTTTGCCAGGCACCATCCAGACTTGTTTACGAACTCTAACATTTGTCTGGCAAAATACCAGGTGTTATTTTTGACTTATTTACAGACCTTAACAATGGCTGCTGAAAATGTCCCAGAGATGTGGCTGTGATTCCCTGAGCTCAGGAAAGCTGATTCTCACCTGGCCAGCAGTCATCCACCCTGAATGACTAGTGCACTCAGGCCTTCGGAACCTCTGTCAAGTGCCCAGAGCATGCTGACAACTGAGCATGGTCGGTGCTTTCCACCCAGAGAGTCACATGAGGAGCACTGGTGGCAGCATGGGGTAAAGACCTTCTGCCATGACTGAAGGAGGCTTGGTAGAGGAGAACATGGAACACAAAGAAGCAGGTGGAGAGTGATTCTCTCTCTGTTCAGGCTGAAAGGGGATTGACTTTAGTGTCACACAGAACAATTGTTGGGAAAACGTCATTCCTAGGTGTCCAGGGTTTCCCGTAGTTTGTTGCAGATCTGAATAGATGAATGTCAGGAAGGTGTGGAAAAGAGCACAATGTCTCCTCCTGGAACCTTCATGTCTGGATAGCTGCATGCACCTGTCTAAGTCTCTATCCTAAGAGCAGCCTGCTAAGATTGCTCTTCTAGAACTAACTACAGAAGGAAGTGAAGGAACTGTTGGAGCATTTACTAGTAGGTTTCATTCATTTATTCAATAAGTGGTTTTGAGCACTTTTTAGGGCTAAGCACCTTGACTTAAAGATAGTCACTGACCTCAAAGGAACCCGTGGTTCATCTGGGAGACTGCTAGCAGTCAGTTAGTACATTTCCTCATTGGCTCTCTGGGGCTCTCTGAGTTAGGAGCCCAGGAACTGCTAGAAAGGAACACTGAAGACTTCTAGAGAATAGGAAAACAAAACCAAAAAAAAAAAAAAAAAAAAAGAACAATGATAATTCCTCCTGATAGAAGAAACAGCAGAGAAGAATTACCTCCTCCCTTCTTAGAGCATTGTTTAAAAATAAAACTTGTAATTAACTGTTGATTCTTCCTCTTTCTCTGCCCCTTTGATATTAAAAAAAAAAAAAAAAATTCCCCCTGTAGTAGGGATTGAATCTGGGGGTCTGTATCACTGCACTACATTCCCAGGCCTTGGTAGCTTTATCTTTTTAAATTTTGAAACATCTCGCTAAATTGCCTAGTGTGGCCTCAAACTTGCCATCCTCCCACTCAACCTTCCTAATCACTAGTATTTTGGGTGCCTGTCACCAATCCTGGCCTTTTAAAAGTTTTTGCCAATTTGAAGAACTAGCACCTGAGAGGCATCTCTGTGAAGGCAAGCAGTGAGGAAGATGGCATACCCGCATCTCCCTATCTCCCTGGGAAAGTAGGAGCCAACTTAACTTAGGTGGGGGCCTAACTTGCCCAGTTTCCTCTCTCCAGCTTCTCATACAGGTAGAAATTTATTTTCCTCTGAATAAAGGCAATTAGCCAACACACAAGGTCACCAGGTGACCTTTATTAGTGTTAAAGGATGCTGCCACACTCTCCCTTGAGGATTAATTACCGCTTATCTTGAGAACACACGCCTCATGGGTGGTACCTGCTTGCTGCTGTGACCAGGTAACATCTGTGACCAATCTCTCAGTGGATTACCTGTGATGTGCATCACATTCTGGCTTAATGCTTATGTGTAATAAAGCTATTCTCTTTCTCGCCCACTTTCATGGGGATGTTTTCTGGGTTCACAGGAAACCTTTATTTTCCCCATCAAATCTTGGATAATGATCATGATGTGACTCTAAACCTAATTTCAAAAGCCAACAGAAAGGAAGGAAGGTGGGGATTCTCTGGCATATGACAGCCTCCACCTAAATCCATTTTGTATTCTCAACCCCACTGTGTGAGGTCATTGCTTTATGATGGTTGCTTAAACTTTAAACATGCAATCATTTGGAAAATAGACACTCTAGAGCCCTGCTACCAGCCCCGCCCAAATAAACGCACAGATACACTGGAGCCTGTGCCTAGGGTTGGCTCTGTCATGTGGCAGAGAAGAGGCTGCCAGCCCACGTGGTTTGCTGCCAGGGGCTCACCCAGGTTTTCCAGGACTAGCAGTGTCTTTCTGCTCCTGGGTAGCAGGAAGATTCCAGAAATTAGAGCCAGTGAGAAGGGGCCCAGGGGTGTGAGGAAGCAGAGGCACAGGTGCTCACCATGGATGCTGGGGTGCTGGGGGTAGGGCGGGAGCCCCAGCACTTCCCAGACATTGGGGCGGGGGTGTTTTTCTGAACCTGGGGGAGGGGAAAGGCTGTGTCATTCCCTCCAAGACCTCTTTGCTCCGAATACTGTTCACTTTAAGAGTCACAAAGGGGAAATGGGAGGGGTGGACGGCGGGTGGCCCATGGGCAGGAAGTGCGGGGTCAAGTCACTCATTGGCTGGTCCCAGAGACCTGCTTTCACTGGGTCTCCAACAACCCCAGCGAGTCTGCTGGGAGCCCGAGCGCGCCATCCTCCCGGTGTTCCTGCAGCTGGGGGAGGGTTCCGCTCGCCCGGGCTGCTCCCTACCTAAGGCGTCTGGCTCAGCGCAGCAGGTGCCCTGGCTCTGCTGTCCTTCGCCTTCCTGAGAGGAACCTCGCGCTCGCTGACCGCCGCCCGCGGTAAGGAGGCAGGTTTACCCTCAGGGATGCTCTAGGGGCTGAAGGACATGGATAAGTTCTAACTTAGAAGGCGAATTTGCAAAAGCCCTCGTCCTTCTGGGTCCCCTGGCCAACGAAGCAGTGCAATGGAGTGGGCATCGTGGACAACGGCAGCTGTGGTGCCTAAACCTCCCCCTTGTCCACAGGCCGCCTCGGTCCGTGGCATTTGCTCAGGCTCGCTGCTCGTTCCCTAGCCCACTCCTTCTCCTGAAACCCGGGGAACAAAGCTGGGCCGTCCCCTCATCCTGCCTGGCACTTGAGATAATGGAAGCTCCCAGAGGGCTGGGGACTTCCCCGGGCTTCCTTAGGGGTGGAGGTTTAGTTCAGCAGTTCAGCCTCCCACTTCTCAGCCCACCCCGACCTGGCAGGCACCTCCTTCCAGGAATCAGATGGCTTCTTAGGGCTCCGCGGAGCACACAAGACTCTTCAGTGGACTTGACGTTGCTCTTCTCAAAACCTTGACCTTGATCTTCTCAATACCACCTCATTGCCCTCTCCCATCCCAAGTCCCTACACCTTTGCTATGATACTGTACTGTGTGAATCTAGGACAATGGTCCCAGATTCAGGGCACATGTGAAGAGTCCCTTGGTCAGCTAACCTGTGCGAGAAACGCCTCTTGGAATCACAGTGACAGACCTGTCAACCAGTGATTCTCATAGTGGAAACGTAAGGATCAGGCAAGTTCATACTAATGAAGCAGGAAGAAAATAACAGTTGTTTTGAATCTTTCACAAAATAGCATTATTTGATAAATTATTTGCATTATTTGATAAATGGGTATCATGGTGATAAAATCAGGACCATGCAATTTTCAATTCAGAATGTACATTATGATCATTTGCTTCAACCTCCTCCCTAAGCTGGACCCTCCTGCTGCCCCTTATCAGCTGCTGCTGCTATTTTGCCCACATACTACCTGCCAATCTCCATGTGTCCTTGTCCATTGTTAGGAAAAATCTGTAGGATTTTTATTGGGGGGAAGAAGTCTCTCTATTCTCAAACCCCCCCCCACACACACACCCCCACACACACTCACTTTTGTCTGCTCTGTTGACCAATAGGCTTCACATTCCTTCAGGTCTACCATATGTCCACAGATTTCTCCTAAACTTGACTCGATTCCTTTCCTTCTTCTCTATGTCTCCTTTAACATCTCCATCAGTATCCCTCCTGACTCACCTCTGGACACTTCGTCATTTGTTACTCTGTGCCAAAACTATTCCCCCATGGGACACACATCTCCCCTAGCAACCTGATCCACTCAAAAGCAGGCACAAGAGAACCACTTTTGCTGCACTTTGAATGATGTAACATTTTATTGGATTTTGTGACACCCTCAGGACACCATTTGG
This sequence comes from Urocitellus parryii, assembly GCF_045843805.1. Lineage (NCBI taxonomy): Eukaryota > Metazoa > Chordata > Mammalia > Rodentia > Sciuridae > Urocitellus > Urocitellus parryii. Next base: position 185,065 of record NW_027552340.1, read on the forward strand.
GTCACACTGAGAAATACATCTAGAAAAAAATACCAGATTGTTTCAAACTAAAATGTTTCAACGCAGAACAACTCCTGTCCCTGAATTTTTTTCCTTTGAATTAGTTTAATTCAAATTACTTTAATGATTAGTTTTGATTATTTTAATGATTTTTATTTAGTTAGCTTTGTAAAAACATACAATGAACATTCTGCAATACAGCTCTGTGTTGGTTTTAGGACAGGCTGGAAGCCTGTCGATATCAATTTGTGTCCTGACCTTGCGTGTTGGTATTACACCCAGGAGGCTGCTGACTCTTCTGGAATTTGTTCATCCTCTCCCTCTCCCTCCCCACCTCTGCTCCTGTCTCTCCATTAAGAAATCATAAAGAACACACAGGCAAAGGGGTCACTTTGAGGATTTAGTTTCATGACAAATATGCGGTCATTTGATGCTTTTTCCTAAGATTTTAATAGAAATTTTAATACGAACCTTAGTCACATCACAGGGAACATAGGAGAACAGTTTTTACAATGGACATGAAAGGAGTCTGAACATTACAAATGGCCACACAGAGATGAATCAGGATGATGAAGTTCATCATCAACATCACCTCCACAGTCAGTGTCAGAGAATTGGGGCATTTTTAGCAAAAGCCAGGATGTAACTTACCAGAGAGGAGAACAGTATGTGTAGGAGAGGGTGATGAGGAGAAGGCTCTTCTCTGGGTGCAAGGGAAGAAAGGAAGGGAGGAGAGGGGAAGGGAGAATGTGGGGAAGGGATCAGAGAACGTTCAATGGCTCTAATGTATTTGATAACAGAAAAATGGATGGTTTCCTCTAATGAGGGACAAGAAAACCCACTGAGTGAATAGTATAATATGTAAAAGATAAAATAACAGAAGTAACTTAAATATAAAATCAACTATGAAAACTGTTTTGAATTCAACAGTAATCAGTAAAAGACAAATTTCAACCAATTGATACATCCTTATTTCTGCTCAGAAGGGTGATAAAAATTAAGTGTAATATCACTAACTGGGGAAAAGTTGGGGAATTTTCATGTGACTGATATAAACATGAATTAGCACAACTAACCCAGAGTCAAATTTGGCAATATCTACCCAGTTGAAAAGGTATACCCCATATAAATTGTTAACACCCATGTGCAAAGAGTGTCTATGCAAATTCTTTTGCAGCATCATTTGTGGTAGCAAGCAAATATTTCTGAACAGCCTAAGTGTTTGTTAACAAAGAATTGGATAAAATGTTACCAAAAATCTGAAAAGTATAGAATACAAAACCAGTATTGTGAGTTCTCGATAGATGCATATGTATACAGAAGTGTAAATATACAAATAAGAAAGACTTATAAAGACCTTGGAGAGGTCTGATGGTATGACTCAGTGGTACAGCATTTGCCTAGCATGCCTGAGGCCCTGGGTTTGTTGCCAGCATTGGAAAAAAAAAATTCCAGAATATTGATTGCCTCTGAAAGACAGAAGGAGGAGGAAAGAATGATTAGAGATTAAAAAAAGAAAAAGAAATGGGAAATATATCTATGATGTTTTAATTTCTCAACCAAAAGAATAGCTGTGGTAAAATTTATTCATTGCAAATGGTGAATATTTGTTTTATTATTCTGTGTATTTCCCCACTCAAAAAGTTTGTTTCACAACTCAGCCATCTTTAAAACTGAGCAAATAAAACATAAGGTAAGAGTTGATCCTCCTAGTAGCATCTCACCATCCATCCTTCTAATGTGTGCTTACTTTTCCCTAACATGAAAAATGTCAGTGTTATGCCTCATTTGAATGAAGAATTTATGCCAGTGCTTATGCCAATTTCTGGTTAAGCCTATTGGGTTCCAAAATGGTAATTATTAGGAGACCAATCAGGAAAGACATTTGACTAAAAATTAAGTGGGAAATATTTTGAATTGGTCTCTAATGTTGATTCTTCCCCTTCAGCCGCAGCCCCATCATCTCTCCACCTGTCGCTGGGGGGAGCCCTCATGCTCCCTCCCTTCGAATCCCTCATGTCTCATGGGTCCTTGGAGAAGTGCCCAGTCCCCAGGGCCACCCTCCCACTGGAAAGTGCCTTTCATGTGCCCCTTTCTCACGGGAATATTCATCTAATGGAGTTTCCAGGATTGAAAATTCCCAGTATTCAAACACATCAGTGTTAGTTGCATTGTTTTGTCTAGTCTGCAAGTTTGCCCACATTGGTACCAGTAAAAAAAAAAAAAAAAAAAAAAAAATGATGCCCCACTCCTCATTCACTGAAGAATGCTTTCTTCATTTTGTGGCTTTCAGTTTTGAGAGCGATAATCAACTGATTAGCTTTTAAAAACATTTCCTGTTTTGCTGCAAGCTAAGGAGAAAAGCCACAGAGCACAGTGTTAGAATAACCCAGCATTGGCTCCTGTGTGCAAAGCACTTATAGATGCTTTCGAGTAAATATAAGTTAGAAAATTAGCAATGGAAAGCACTATCTAAGGATAATAATTCTTAAGTTAATAACTGTTCAGAATTGAGGTGCTTACCAGCTCATATATGGACACCACCTTTTATTCCTTTCCTGTTTTTGTTCCAGAAAAGAATGGAAGAGTTTCAGAAAAGCAGATATGGGACTATGAATAAAGGTAAGAAAGTCTGGAAGCTCTAAAGAGCATCAGTCTTTGGGAGAGTTGCTCTTGCCTCCCTACCCTTAGCCCACCCCCAAAACAGGGATAGAAACCCCATTACTCTAGACTGAAGAAGAAAAGGGCAACTATCCTTTGTTCCCTACCTCTCTAGCCCTCTTGTGCCTGGCCCACCATTGTCACCAATCACACACTACATGGTGTGATGCTGTCCCTGCACAGCCTGTGGAAGAAATGAAATTCAGGCCAGAGGTTAGACGGTTGGGAACTGAAGAACATGGTTTCTCTTGCCCTGGTTCCTCTCACTGGAAAAAAGTTCCCCATAGAGACTTAGTGATTGATTGATTGAAACACCCCCAGAATACATAACAAAAGGAAGACTCAACATGGCATAGAAAGAACGGAATAATCAATTTTAGGTGCCTAAAAAGGAGGTTGAGTTCATTTGGGTCTAAAGAACTCTAGACATCTCCAGATTCTCACCCCCTCCAATATTGAAAATTTAGCTCTTGGCTCAGAGCCATCATCTCCTACACTACTTTTGTTATAATTTCCTGCACTTCAATGAACCAAATAGATGGTCTGTCTAGCACATGTGCTTCTGATGGTCTTATCTTCTTTAGCCACCTATTCTAGTGTCATCTCCCAGATTTTGCACTAACATTAACTGTGACCCAGGAGGTCACAATTTGAGATGAGGAATCATATCAAATTCAAGAACCCCACTCCCCCCAACAAAGAGACACAGGGATGTTCATCTGGCAGTGGTGGTGGTCACTACAGCTCAGCCATGTGAGACCTTTTTTAATTTTAAGGTCCAGGTGAGGGCACTGAGCTCATCTACGGCGGTATACCTGGGAACTTTGCATGAGAGAAGTATACTTGGGCTTCTCATCTCTGCATCCTTCTAGACTCACATTTATTTAATAGCCAATGCCCTCTGGCCTGCCCTAAGCACCATTCAGATAAAAGCATAGGGACCACTCCCCCCCCAAGAAAAATCATCCAGATGAAGTGCCTGAAGCAGCTCCTTAGTGTGGCACTTCTGGCCCCTGGCTATGGATCAAGCCAGAGCCCCAGCTGGGCATCTTACAATTCAAGAACCAGTTAACATTGTAGGCACACATTTGGATGCATTTAAATATGCCTATGTGTCTGCGAAGGAGGTCCTGAGCTTGTGAGAGACTCCCATGAGGGTCCATGGTCTGAAAATCACAACTTGGTAGAGCACAGCGCCCTATGTTTTTCACAGGTGAAGTAGAAGAGATCTGCTTTGCAACAGCGGCCTCATTGAGGATCCTCCTGGTGGGCAGAACAGGCAGCGGGAAAAGCGCCACAGGAAACAGCATCCTCTGCAGGCCAGCCTTTGAGTCCAGGCTGGCCGCCCAGTCGGTGACCAAGGCCTGCCAGGGGGAGAGGGGCACGTGGAATGGGAGGGACATCCTGGTGGTCGACACGCCCTCCATCTTTGAGGCAAAGGCCCACTCGCAGGAGATGTACAAGGACATCGCAGACTGCTACCTGCTGACTGCCCCAGGGCCCCACGTGCTGCTCCTGGTCACCCAGCTGGGGCGCTTCACGGCCCAGGACGCGGTGGCAGTGAGGAGGGTGAAGGAGGTGTTTGGGACCCAGGCCATGAGGCACACGATCGTGCTCTTCACCCACCGGGAAGACTTGGGCGACGAGTCCCTGGACCATTACGTGGTCAACACGGACAACCTGGGCCTGCGCCGGCTGCTGGCCGAGTGCGGCCGGAGGTACTGCGCCTTCAACAACCGCGCGGCGGGCGAGCAGCAGCGCGCGCAGCTGGCCGAGCTCATGGCGGTGGTGGAGCAGCTGGAGCGCGAGCTCTCCTACCAGGGCGACCCCCTCTTCCTCCCCGCGCCGCGGCTGCAGCCAGGCTGGGGCGCCGGCGGCCCGGAAGCCTATGCGCACTACCTGGCCGAGGTGAGGGCGCAGGTGGACAGGCAGAAGCAGGCGCTGCGGAAGGAGGAGAGGAACCGCCAGGTCAAGGCGATCCTCAGAGCCGAAAACTGCATGATTCCTCGCTATGTAATATCTGCCCTTTTGATTTTATGCGGTGTGCTTACTTTTGTCATTTTAATGACCTTTTATATTAATCGCGGGAACTGATTGCCCCCAGAGCCACCATCATGGTGTGGCATTTTCTTGCATATGGTAATTAATGTTGGAGAACAGGCAGCTGCAAATGGTGGGAAGGGGGAATTAACAGAATAATTCTGTTAAATGGGCCCACTGTGCTGCCCCCAGCCCCCACCACATGCTTTTCCAAGAAGCAATTTACCTGAAGCTCTGCCTGGCCTAAGTAGACAGGCTATGTCACATTTCTCAGCAAACTTCCTGCCATCTGCGGAGAAATGCAGGTGATAAACCTAGCCTAATTCCCTCTTAAGATCAGGAGCCCTCTTGTCCCAATTTATAAAGGATTCATTTCTGTTTTCTGTAAAACAGAATTTCTGTAAAATAGGATTTCTGCATAGCCTGGCCATAATTTGATGTTGTAAAGCTGCTTGGAATGCCTGCCTGTGCCTTGAACTCGCCCATTTAGGAGGCACCACTAAAGTTCTCCGAAACTTGGCCTTCTCTGGCCAGATAACGACCCTCTCTGAGGCTCTAGTGACGTTCATAAATTCTGATGGCTGTCGGGCCAGCAAAATATGAACTAGCCTTTGTGTTATGCTTGTCAAAATTTTGTTATCTGTAAGTTCTCAAACCCCCTTTGTATAACTTTCTGTGCTATAAAGCTGTACTCTTGGAGAGCTGGGGGGTTGTCTCTGGTTCCACAGTTTTGGGGAGAGACAGCCTGGCTGGTCAAAATAATAAGCTTGCTTTCATTTGATTTTAATTGGAGTCGGTGGTCTTTTCTTTGCATCATGGTCTAACACAGGCCTGAAATAATGTCTATAAGAGGAACACAAGTTAACCTGAAGGGGGAGACTTTTGTGATCTTTTTCACAGACCAGATCCCACAACTTAGGGAGATAGGATAATTTCTCCTAACCATAAAATCTGTGAGAATTTATGGTTAAGAATCCAATTAGAACCCTAAGTACATGTATGAAAACACACATGGTGTAACTGTACGTTGTGTTCAACCAGAGACATGAAAAATTGTGCTGTGTTTGTGTAATATCAATACAATTGCATTCTGCTGCCGTATCTAGCTAATTAGAATAAATAAAATAAGAATATTTTTTTAAAAAAGAATCCAATTAGAACCAGTCAGCAGGGCTCTAGCCATGACCTAGAGCTGTCATGGATGTGGGGACTTGAAAGTTTGATGTCTTCCCGCTGTCTGTCAAAAGTGAAGAGGTGGATCTGGGTGGGACTCTGGAAACGTCTCTGGGATCCTCAATAAAACTAGGGTGCAGGAGAAGCATGTTGTCCCTCTCCTCTCTAAGAGGATCCACTCTCTCCCTTGAGAGTGTTCCCTTCCCCTTTTCCTGTCCCTTCTATAAACCCATGCCTGTTTCTTTGAGCAATATGTCTGAAATCTTTCCAACTTGATGGCAAGAATCAGGGTTTCAAAGGTGGGGGTCTTTGCACTGCCTCAGTTTCCCAGAAGGCCCAGCAGTTTTAGGTAATTGAAACTCAAAGGAGTGTTGTTTGTGTTTTGTTTTGTTTTGAGAGAGGAGTTGGTTAAAAATCCTGAGGGTAAATGATGAACTATCTGGAAGCCACCATGAAATACCTGTGGGCTTGAAGGAAGGAAGGAAGGTGCCTGGACTGGAGCCTGTGGGAATGCCTCGTTCCTGGGCTCCAGTTTCTATAGTTGTGATGTCAGGAGGAGAAGCATGTTATTTCTTATTTTATTCACAATCATATCCCGACCACATTACCAGCTGTAAAAGTTGATGATTGTCACCTCTCTGCACCCCTGAGTGAGGAGACGATGAGGGCAGTCTGCAGAACAAACCAGGGGGTTCTGGAGATGTGGAAGGGGCTGGAGAAAGGGGGCAGGAGCAGGGAGTAGAGTGAAGGATCACAGCAGCGGGATGGACCTCACCAGGGAAAGTAGTTCACAGCAGGAAATACAGGCACTGGAATATCCCAGAGCAGGGGCTGTGATGGTCCAGAGAGAAAGTATCTTGGGCTCAGTGGGCTATATGGTAGATATTACAACTACTCAAGTGTCCTTGTATGCAAAATCCACTGTGAACAAGAGGCTGCATCCCATAAAACCAATGAACACTGAATTTTGAACTTCATGTAATTTTCATGTATGAAGAACAAGCAGTATTCTTCTGATTTCTTCAACTGTTTAAAAATGTAGTTGTATGTGATGTCACACACCTGTAATCCCAGCTACTCGGGAGACTGAGGCAGGAGAATTGTAAGTTCAAGGCCATCCTGGGCAATAGTGATACCCTGTCTCAAAAAAAGGGGGAAGGGGAGGGTTCTGGGGATGTAGCTCAGTGGTAGAGCACTTGCCTAGTATGCTCAAGGGCCTGCGTTAGATCCCCAGCAGATTAAAATGCCAAAGCACTTCTTATATTACAACTGCACAAAGAGGCAGTGGCCCTGGTTTGGCCCAGGGCCTGCCTTGTCATAGAGTAAATTTCCCAATATTGCCTGGGATGCATGGCTACATGGCATCTTTAACTTCAAATCAGTAAATCCTGGACAACTGTGTGACGCCTGTGGGGATTTGGGGAAAGGGTGGATCCACATTTCAGTGGTAGTAAGGAGCAGGCAGACACTGGGATGAAATACAAGCAGAAGATGGAATTCAGTGGAAACAGGGAAACCGATGAAACCGTGTGGTCGGATATATAAGATGAGGACAGGGATTATATTTAGAGGAAAGTTTTCCCTAGAGGTAGTCAGGTCCTGGGCTGTACCACTAGCAACAGGGATAGAGAGCAGGAGGTATGGGAGACACTGAGGGTGAGGTCAATGCAAGATGGTCACTGACAGCATTAGGGGATGAACCAGGATCTGTCTTGGCAACCCCTGAAATGCAGCTCCATCTGCAGCAATGCCCTTTGGAGTAACAATGGGTTGAGGAGAAGAAGGTGAAGACTTTGGATCTGGATATGCTGACCTTGAAGCCCTCTGAGGGCTTTGGTCTAATAAACAAGGGATGGTCTCATCCTCCCTCCAGGGAAGGCAATCTGGTTCCAAGAAAGTATCAGAGAGTGGGGCTTCAGGAGGTTGGCCCCCCTCCATGTGTGTGGATGGCTCATTCCCAGGCTTCCCAGTCAAGACTCAGCCCACCACTTTCCCCTGAGCAGTGTTGCCTGGTCCCCAGCTGACATGCCCCTTGTGAACTTCCAGGGGACCAGACCGTGTATTAACCCAGGGCATCTACAGGAGGAATGAGGCTTTCCCTCGCCCTTCCTCCCACAGGAATGTTTGCTACACAGATTCCTTGGAGCATGCAGATGTGAGCTCTGTTCTCTCAGATTTCCCTCTAACTGGTGAAGAAGCACAGAGGAGCACTGCCTAGAAATAGTATTTCCCCTGCTCCCATTTGTCAAAATAATCCAACTAGAAGTGTTTTGCTAATTTCCTAATTCTAAGAACAAGAAAAAACAAACCTTTTCATTTACTCTGGATGCCACTTGCTCAAAGGAAGCAAGAGAACAGGGAAATTCTGACAGATTTGAAGGATAAAAAGGAATGTGGAGAACTCTTCATCAGTCCAAATGCTTTTAAGTGCAGGTGAAAAAAGACCTGAAACCCAAATAGCTTGCCCTATTAGGAAATGTGTTGGTTAACATAACTGGAAAAGCAGAGATAGAGTAGGCTTCCAGGGTGGAGGACCCGGGGTCTGGGTTTTATTCCATCTCTCTGTTCTACTTGGAAGCATTGTCTTCAAGTCTGAGTTAATAGCAAGATGGCTATTGCAGTGCCAGGACCACAACCAGACCCAACTAGGTCAAAAGAAGAAGAGAGGCTGGTTCTTGCTATGGTTCTCCCCTGGGAAGGAAAAACCTCTTGCTCCACCTACCAAGACTTTTACTCACTTCTCATTGGTTGGCATGGTGTCTCATGAGCATTTCTGAACCAATCATTGTCAAAGAGAATGGCACTGTATGTACCTATGTGTATGTATCTATGTATTTAGTTGATGATAGTTTTTTAAAACATTTTCCACATTTTATTGTTATATTATAGTTGTACATATTGAGGGGATTTGTTGTTACATATTCATATTGCACACAATATATCAACACTCAAAAAATAAATATTTGCCTAAATTTTTAAAAAACAGGACTCATGATGAAAACTACAAAACACTGGTGAAAGAAAGAAAGGAGATATTTCATAGATTGAAAGAATCTACTAGTTAAAGGTGTTGACTCTTGTCAAATTGATATAAAAATTTGGTAAACAATTATTATCAAAATCCTAGCAAAAAATTTATAAATAAGAATTACTTGGGAATTTATATGGAAACACACACACAAAAAAAATATTCCTTAAAATCCCCAGCATTTTCCCCCTTCCTCCCTTCCTCCTATCTCTAGGTCCCTTTCCTCTATTGATCTCCCCTTGATTTTTAGGACATCCATCCCTAACCTTTCTTTTTCTCTTTCCTCTCTAATTTCCACATATGAGAGAAAATGACCCTTGACCTTCTGAGTTTGACCTGTTATAGATGGTTTCTAGTTACATCTATTTTCCTACAAGTGCCATCATTTCGTTTTTCTTTATGGTGGAATAAAACTCTTTTATGTGCATATACCATATTTTATTTACCCACTCATCCATTGATGGATACCTAATTAGGCAGTTTCCATAGTTTTGCTATTGTGACTTGTGCTGCTATAAACATAGGTATGCATGTGTCATTGTAGTAAGACGACTTTAATTCTTCAGGATAAATACCAACGACCTGCAGGATAAACACCATAGGACCACCTGGGTTGTATTTAGACAAAACATCCCTGGAACTGAGGACTGAGCTCTGAACCAAACCGGAAGTCTGTTAAGAAAGAAGGGGAAACGCAGCTGCCTAGACCTGCAGCCCTCCACAGACCAGGGGGCCTCTTTCTGATGGAGGATACTTAGAGCAGTGGCTGCGGTCATTGATATATTTTGAAATCCCTAAAACACAAAGCATCAGACCTGATAATATATGATCAGCGCAATAACAGTAAGAGTTAAGCTGCACCAGATAATAATGGCAAAAATTTCAACAGAAGTGCACTTTTCGGCTCTGCGGATCGCCTTGACCTGGCGGTTCCTCTCCTCCTTCCGCAGCGCCTGCTTCTGCCTGTCCACCTGCGCCCTCACCTCGGCCAGGTAGTGCGCATAGGCTTCCGGGCCGCCGGCGCCCCAGCCTGGCTGCAGCCGCGGCGCGGGGAGGAAGAGGGGGTCGCCCTGGTAGGAGCGCTCCAGCTGCTCCACCACCGCCATGAGCTCGGCCAGCTGCGCGCGCTGCTGCTCGCCCGCCGCGCGGTTGTTGAAGGCGCAGTACCTCCGGCCGCACTCGGCCAGCAGCCGGCGCAGGCCCAGGTTGTCCGTGTTGACCACGTAATGGTCCAGGGACTCGTCGCCCAAGTCTTCCCGGTGGGTGAAGAGCACGATCGTGTGCCTCATGGCCTGGGTCCCAAACACCTCCTTCACCCTCCTCACTGCCACCGCGTCCTGGGCCGTGAAGCGCCCCAGCTGGGTGACCAGGAGCAGCACGTGGGGCCCTGGGGCAGTCAGCAGGTAGCAGTCTGCGATGTCCTTGTACATCTCCTGCGAGTGGGCCTTTGCCTCAAAGATGGAGGGCGTGTCGACCACCAGGATGTCCCTCCCATTCCACGTGCCCCTCTCCCCCTGGCAGGCCTTGGTCACCGACTGGGCGGCCAGCCTGGACTCAAAGGCTGGCCTGCAGAGGATGCTGTTTCCTGTGGCGCTTTTCCCGCTGCCTGTTCTGCCCACCAGGAGGATCCTCAGCAGCAGTGCTTCTGGGAGGAAGCCATCACGAAAAGTTAATATGTAAGAAATACTTTGTCAAGAGGAGGAGGAAAACCAGAAGGGCAAGACACAGAGGAACGCTCACCCTAGGCCAATTAGGAGGCCATCTGCTCCCATCACCTCACACCCACGTGTAGTGAAAAAAGGAGACTGGCACAAAAATCGTGCAATCAGTGAACCGAGCTGGTCGGAGTCCCAGACATTATTTCTTTGGGACCTGCTACGTTTTGCCACCCTTTCCAGGGCCTTCCCTGTGCTCAGGCCTGAGGCCCCCAGACTCTCTCAGGAGGCCCTGAGCTATTCATCCTTCTCTTCTGCTCCTCCCCTCCCTGCCTGGGCTCTGTTTTACAAGAGGCAGGGGAAGCTGGCCCTTGCTAAGGAGAGTATGCAAGCTAATAGCCTAACAGTTCAATGCCCTGGGAAACGCCTTTGCTCCTGTTGGGGTGCACACAGTCTGTGCCTGGGGAGGCTGGCCCCCAGCTCTGTTGAGAAAAGCTCCACCCCGAGCTCCACCTGCTGCCTCCTTACCTGTGGGGGAGGCACCTTCTCTGTCCTTCCAGAGCCCTTCTGCTTTTTCCTAGAGAGGAAAACAGACAGGGATGGCTCATGCTGGAGTTGGATGTAACATCTGACAGAAAACATCACATTTTATTGATGAGGACATGGAGGCAAAAAACAAAATCAAAACTTGCTAAGGTCACACACTATTTAACAGATGCCCTGACACTAAAACCTGCTGGCCCCAACAGGCAAGCACAGGCATGTCCTCTTCCTGTGGCCCATCTTTAGTGAGAGTGGCCAAAAAAAGACCAAACAAGTCAGTCAGGCGTTTTCTACTGAGCATGCAGCTGTCTGGGGGCCTGGTCTGCCTTTAGGGTCTCGGTGCTGCCACCCAAACTGAAGTTTGTCTGGCTGTTGTCCCCACTCAAGAAACTCATAAAAACAATTCTTTTCCGTTTCCATGGTGATGTAACACATCGGGTGACTGCTTCCCTGATTTGCCCAGGACTGAGCAGAGTCCTCATCAAAGGTCTCTGTGCTGAAACTGGGGAAATTCCAGGCAAACCAGGAGGAGTTGTGCATCCAAGAAGGGGAGACTGTGGGGGTCCAAGTTGGGGGGAGGAATAGGGGGCATGTTTAGCATCGGAGGGAAAAGCTGGTGTATCAGCTCAGATCAGGGCTCCTGCCCTCAGCACAGTCTCGGACCAGCAGCTGCCTCAGAGGTGTCTCTCCTCAACCCCCTCGCCTTCTTCCCGGCCCCTCAGACCCTTTCTCTTGAGGCTTCCTCTCCCACCCCCATCTCCTACTCCTGCACTCAGGAGGTCCACCCAGGCTGCATGGAAGAATGAGTTCTCAGGCTCACTGCACAGCCTACCAAAGTGCTCTCAGGACCTTGTTGATGCAAGACTTTCAGGTGTTTCCTTGTAACAGGTTTAAGAAGTTATTGCTCAAAATGAGCACCTAATTGCAGAATCTCAGGCTCTGTCATGGGTCAATTGGGGGAAAAAAAAAAGACTTTTTGGAATAAATGAGTTTTCCTGGAGCTCTGTGGAATCACACCACAGAAGATTCCATCGAGCCCCTCTGCATAAGAAATTATGCAGAGATCACCTTGACAGGAAACAAAAATTAGTAAATCAATTTGGAATCATTTTAACTTAAATACTAAATGCCAAAATTTAGCTTCTATCAGACAATTCCCTCGCAACTTCTTTGTAACTCCTCTGAGGATAGAGAATAGAGAAATGATAGCAACTTTCTGCCCTTGGCCTCTCTGTTCTTCACTTAGTCCCGTGGAAACTCCTAGTTGGGATACACAATTCAGGTCTGAGTTACCCAAGCTGAGGAGCCACAGTCTGATCACATGACTCAGGCCTGCTCTGACATCCAAGCATGTGCCAGCCTTTTGGGTGGAGTGTTTTCTGTCCCCTGCAGTCCAGGAGACTTTGAAACTGAGCGTGAAGGTCATCTGTGTTAGTTTGGCCCAGGCTGTGGCACAGGTGATCTAGTCAGTCATGACTGTAGGTGTTGCTGTGAGGGTGTTGTACAGATGTGACATTCAGCCTCCAGGACAGGGTAGAAAACCTAGTTGGGAAACTGAGGTTTCCCAGGGAAGGAACTCTGTATCCAGACTGCCGTGCCAGTTCCTGCCTGGGTCCAGCCTGCCAGCCTACCTACAGCCTTAGACTTTGCCAACCCCCACAGTCACAGGAGCCAGTTCCTGGAACTAAATTTCTGAATACATATATCTTGTTGGTTCTGTTTCCCTGAAGAAGCTGAAGGATCATCAAAGCTAAATCTCTCTGGAAGCCCAGAGACAGAGCAAACCTGAACACAATTCTCAGCTTCCGCTGGTTCTTTTTGAGACAGGAAAGGGTAATGTATTGTGAAGATGCAACTTCAGTGAGGGAGGGCAAGCAAAGAAAACAGTACTTCATAGGTGTCAGCTCATCTGCAATGTGGATGGTATGAAATCAAGACACTGCCCCACCACCATGCTGCCCCTGGATCCCCTTGAAGATGGTCTCCAGGGGAGCAGTCAGGCAGGCTCCAGGGGGCATCAGAGGAAAGAGAAGACCGTGTGGAGTGAGCTGCAGGAAGGGGGTGGAGGAAGGTTGGGGCTGAGAGTCCTAAACTCAGGAAGTTCTAAGGGACCTTGGTCTTGGGCTCTTCTCCACCCCTAACTGGGAAAACCAAGACTTCCCAGACTGCAGACAGCAGGGCTCCAAAGAGTGACAGTAGATTCTTCACTGTGGTTCCCAGGCTCAAGGAGGGGTAGCCCTGTGCCCACTGCTCCTGGGTCCCTCTGGGTGTCAAGCAGAGCTACTTACATAATTCACATGACATGTTTGGTCAAGTGACTGGTAGCAGGCCATTTCCTCCAAAGGTGAGAAACTTCTGTCACTGCTCTCCCAGAATCCAGCCTGTGCAGAAAGAGAAGTAAAAACAGGTGTAAAGATGTCCAAGTTTTTCTCCTTTCCTCATTTGTTTGTTTGTTTTTAAGGCTTCCCCCCCTCGCTCCCGTCACAGTGTTGCTTCTGGGGCCGGAACTGTCACACCTCCAGCCAATGTGACTGTCACCATTTCCTCACTGCACCCTTCCCCAACTATGTCCCCTACAGAGAATCGTGCCCAGGACACTGCCAGCCTGGATATCCCTATCACCCACAGCAGCATTCTTGGCCAGTCATCAGCCTGTTCACTCATTTTCTCCTCAGTCCTTTGATTCATTCATTTGAAACTGTTGTTCTTAAACACCGCTCCTGAGCAGACATTTCTTGCCCTGGGAGGATGGTCAGATGAGTTTGAAGGACAGCTCCCACCCCAGTCTGGGATAGAATCCCCTGAGCTAGCTGCGGGGAGGAAGATCCCTGAGCCGCTCAGGAAGCCGCTCCTCCTGCAGCTTCTCCAGTGCCCAGGCCTGGAAGAACCTTGGTGGGGACGGACATGGTGGGGATCGCCTTTGGGGGGAAAAGGTGACCTGGTCTTAAACTGGTGGATTGGATCTTACTCTCATTTTTCAAAAGTAATAATAATAATACTCTCCCCCACTTCCCTCACTGGAGTCTCCTGAAGACAAACAGCACCCTGGTTAGGGAAACACAATGTGCAGACATGTGCAGGGCTGCGTCAGGGCAACTCTCAGGAACAAAGCCCTTGCTGCTTGCAACTTCATCCTGAAGAGTTGTTTTAACTAATTACCATTTTTATTTATTTATTTTTGGTACCTGGGATTGCACTCAGAGTCACTCAACCACTGAGCTACACCTCTAGCCCAGCCCTATTTTGTATTTTATCTAGAGACGGGTCTCACTGAGTTGCTTAGCACCTCACTTTTGCTGAGGCTGGCAGGGAATTCACCATCCTCCTGCCTCAGCCTCCAGAAGTGCTGGGATTACAGGCGTGCACCATGGTGCCTGGCAAATTGTATTTTTTATCAGAAAATAAAGCAAATGCTTCATGTGAGCAGGTCACTTGAATCATACTCTTAAAATGTTTCTCCCTCTTTAGAATGGAAATTGTTTCTATGTATTTATCAATAACAAGAAAAATAATTAGAAAGAAGTAAGATTACAATCAAAAGATGAATTTCCAGCCTGTTCTTCAAAGACGGAAAATGACATGTGTGGGCAGGTCGGATGAGGGGTCAATTCTTCCCTCGCCCACATGTGCACCTAGATAGGGCCTCAGCAGCCACCGTGTGCACACATGAAAATGCTTTTGCACAAACACAAGAAGTAAGTTCATTAGTATTAAAATAGCACCACTGTCTGAGCTCACTCCCTTCAAAATTTTAGGTTCTGAAAAACATAACCTCAGTAATATTTGCAGCTTTCACCTATTTGGGATACTGGGGTATATAATTCTTTTTTTTTTAAGCGTGTATAATTCTTGATCCTTATTTGGAATAAAGAAAAGATTTAGAAAGATCAAGTGCCTTGTCCAGGTTGGCACGTATTGTTACTGGTAGGATGAAGGGAGAGAAAGAGAGGGGACACAGCAGGTGGGGTGGGCACTCGAGGAGATCAGAGCAAGCTCCTTACCTGACCGATGTGACAAGTGCAGGTAGGGTCTTGCAAGGCCTGCAGAGTTCCTGGAGCAATCCCCTTCCTCTCCTAGGCAGCCTCTCTCATTGTTTTCTTGTCAATTCATAAAAACACAAGAGCAGTAAGAGATGAAAACTGGCTCACAAAGTCTTACTACCAGAGAGAGAAGAATCGTGTTAAAAAAAAAAAAAAAGTGATATATGGGTGTGACCACTGGAAGAGAGCACTTTTTTTTTTTTTTTTAAATAACAGTTTCATTTCCTTTCTCCACCACATCTCTGCAATGCTTTTCTCCAAACAGGTTCTCTGCAGAATTAAGCCAGGAAACAATGTACCTCTCCCAGGATTACCTTTTTTTTTTTTTTTTCAAGTACTGGGGATTGAACTCAAGGCCTTGTGCATGCTAGGCAAGTGCTGTCCCACTGAGCTACATCCCCAGTCCTCAGTATTTTATTTTGAGACAGAGTGTCTCTGAGTTGTCCTGGCTGGCCCCAAACTTGCAATGCTTCCACCTTGGCCTGCTGAGTTTGTTTCTTACATGAAATTCTGGTTGGCAGAAAAGTTTCGACCCCAGGCAGCTCTTCAAGTAGCCTACATGAGGGTTAGACACTTAGCTTGAGACATTCTATGGCTCCCTCTTATTTCTCTGCCACATGTCCTGCCCTCAGTTTACCCCCACTACAAGGCTCAGTGGAGTTCCCTGCCCGGGCAGACTCCATTTCCACAAGCACCAGGGAGATAACCAGTCCCATCCATGATGTGCTAAGCAAAGTGACAGGCACCCAACCAGAGTGGCTGATACCACTGTCTTTGTACACTGTCTGCTGGGAGCTCTGTGTGTGGGCTGAGCTGAGGGACCTCTGGAGACTTTCTCAGGGGATTAGGGCAGAGCTTGACCAGTTAGATACCTGCATGTTTGAGTTCAGATTAATTTTTTCACAAACACACACAAAAAAACTATAAGCAGGAAAATGGGATACACTTAACTCTTGGATCCCAGCTCAGTTCAGAGAGGAGGGCAGTTATAATGCAGATAACACACAAAACACATTTTGCAAAGAAAGCCAGGCTGGACTTCCTGGCCTTCCATATCAGATGGTTATTTAAACTTCTCAGTTAATAGCTATTTCACAGAATGAGCTGGATGCACACCCACCTGAGAGCAGAAAGAAAGTCAGGCATTTAACCTGCAAAAGATGTTATCTTCTTGCTATTTAAAATGCTCTTATTTTTGCCAGTGTGGTGGGGTGAGGGGAACAGAAGGCCAAAGATGATCTCTGCTAAAACAAAAACAATGATTTTGGTAGACATTTATTAGCTCTAGACAGGCTTGTCATGAATGATTTTATTCCTAAGGCCAACTCATTAGGCCTTCTTAGCATGTATTTTATGAATATTGATATACAAGAAAGGGACGTTGCTCAAAGGTGTCAAAACCACAGTGATTAAGTGATTAAGCCTCCATGGTGGAGGGAAATGTGGAGTTTTACCCACCTTATGAAATGTAGGCTAGTAATCCCGAGTCCAGAAAACAGGGATCTGGATCCACTACTTCCCATACAGTAGAAAAAATGCAAATTGACCGTGGAACAAAGAATCTGGATTCCACCTTCAGTTCTCGCCTTCAATGCTCTCTGGTCTGAGATGGCATGGCCATCCATTTAGGTCAATTGAGTGCCTTTCTTCTAATCTGCTTTTCATAAGCTTGGTTGATTTTTTACATTTAGTTATTTATATTTTTCTTGTTGATTGGAGAAAGCCCTGTGCATTAAAGATACAAATTATCTATACCATTACACACATGTATACCCCTTCTCTGCATCCTTTCCTTTCCCTATTCAGAGTTCCATGGCTATTTGGGGTTCTTCTTTTTCATTCGGTGTTAATTGGTGGAATTCTAATTCTGGCCATCAACTGGTCTTACAACAAAGGATTGTGTGATTGCTGGTGAAAGAACTGTCAGCAAAATAACCAAAGGGGTAAATTATCCTTTTCTCCTACAGCTACAGAGAAAAACAGCAAATATTATTCCTACGAGATCTGTGAAATATCTAGCATTCAAAAGTCAAAGCTCTGTCCTGTGAAAATAACTCTGCCTATCTAAAAGTCTATAGATTACGATTGTTTTGCACTTCATGATATGTTTTCTAATAATGAGACACAAATCTAACTCTGGTCACCCTTAGCAGGTCTAAATACTTATAAGATTTCTTGGACTCTTGAGATTTTAATATTATGATCTTATAATACAAGATTTGCAGAGAGATTTGCTGCTGTGTCCCTCTTCTACCACAGACATACCTGTAAAAAATAATACAAAATAGTCAAAGGACTTGATAATCTATTTAAGTTCATAATATACTAAGTAAAATAGAACGGTCAACTATTGTAAAATGTCTTTGCAAATACCGCCCCCTGCTGTTTTGCTCATAAATGTTATGTTTTTGTTTTTTCCCCCTCAGTCTGGAAATTTTAATACATGTTTTCTTTAGTGTTTCTGTTGTTCTTAGAAATCCCTCCTTTTCCACACCTTATTTAAAAAATATATTACTGTGTCCAGACAAAAATCTATACATGAATGCTTATAGAAGCTTTATTCATTACTGCAAAACCAATTGAAAGACCTTTGAATAGGTAAACAGAAAAGCTGTGGTCCATCCACACAACGGAACCATGTTCAATGCTACAAAGAAATGAGCTAATGAATCATGACAAACAGAGAGGAATTTAAATGCATATTGCTAAGTGAAAGACACTAATCCAAAAGGGCTCTGTTCCAGTTTATGACGTTCTAGAGAAGGTGATGCTATGGAAATAGTAAAATGGTCAGTGATTGCCAAGGGTTCTGGGAAGGGAAGGAGAAATGAACAGATAGATCAAAGGTCATTTTTAGGGCAGTGAAATTATTGGGGATGATATTGTAATGGTGGGTACTGTCACTATACTATGTCAGAACCCATAGAATGTACATTACCAACAGTGACCCCTAATGTCAACTATGGGCTCTGATTAGTGATAGGTCAATATTGGTTTATCAATTGCAACAATGTACCCCCACGAATGTGAGACATTACTAATAGCAGATACTGAGGGGGCAGAGGCAAGGTGTGTATGGAAACTCTCTGAACTTTCCAAAGTTTTCTGTAAACCTAAAACTTAAGAAAAATAGGCCTATTGATTTTTTTTAAGAGGTGGGTGAAAGAAGGTATGGAGGGTGAAAAGAGGTGGCTAAGGAAAAAGGAGGTGAGAAGAGAAGAGAGGATGAGAGAACTGGGAAAAGGAGAAGAGAAAAATAGGAAAGGGAGGGGAAGAACAAGGGTAATTTGCATATGGTAAACTCCCTCCCCTTTAAGAACTCACAATTGGTTAGAGAGACATCCAGGACAACTAAGGTGTCATCAAATAAAAATGGTACGAGTGCTGTGAAGATGCGAAGTAAGTCTGAGATCATTACAAGAGTCTTATTCTAATACAAGGTGCGGATGGCCCTTCCCAGGCTACCCTGAGTGACTCTTCCGGATCAGAGTGAAGGCTTCTGCTCCCTCACGACTCACCTACACTGTTCCCCTTATCTGATTGCTTGGGTTTTTGCTTTGTTTTAAACCTGCGCCTGACTTCTCTTCATCTTTCTGTTGATTCATTAATACATACACATATACATAGATATGTATACAGAGAGTAGATAGAATACAGATATAATACATGGTAAAATGTAGAGATATTTTACATAATATATTTTATGATTAATATATATAATAGCAGAGAAGTAGAACTATGATATTTAAAAGTCAAACTACTAGTGAGTAGGTAAAATATTATTTAATGATACACTAATCAAAAATTTAGATTCCTATACCAATGGTTAAAAATTGTTTAAAGAGGTACAAATGATAACTCAATAGAGGAGAGAAAAATATAATCATAAAAAAATGTTCAACTAGAGGGCTGGGGTTGTAGCTCAGTGGTAGAGAGCCTGCCTAGCATGTGTGAGACACTGGGTTCAATTCTCAGTGATATATATAAAATAAAGGTCCATAAACATCTAAAAAATTGTTTTTAAAACAGTTTAATTAATGAAAAATAAGGCAGAAAAATGAAAAAATAACAGAATAAATAAAAAACAGCTACTAGTTGGAGATTTTAATTTAACCATATCAATAACTATGTTAAATTTGAATGACCAAATATATCAGTAAAAAGCCAGAAATAGTCAAGGCCCATTTATATAAAGACTTTTAAAACCCATTTTAAAAATAAAGTCATAAATATGTAAAAAATATGAGAATGCTAAAAATTATATACCATCGAACAATATCCAAAAGAAAACTGGAGTGGTTATAATAATATTAGAAAAAGAAACTTCAGAACAAGGACTATTTCAAGGATAGAAGGGAATATTACTTAACAATAAAGATGCCAGTCCACCAAGGTGATTAACAATCCAGAATGTACAGGCCCTTAACAAAACAGCACATCAAGAAACACTGGAGGTCAGACAGATGGATCTCTACAATTACAGAGGGAGGTTTCAACCTTTCCCTGTCAGTCATGAATAGACAAGTAGGCAGAAAATCCAAAGCACAAGGATGACTGGAACAGCACTATGAACCAGCACTATTAACTATTAGCCGAAGGGAGTTTGTAGGACAGGCCAACCAACAGCAGTGGGACACGTGTTCTCAAGTGCACGTGGGGCTTCTGCCAACACAAGCCCTATTCTGGGCCATAAAGCAAACCTTAACAAATCTAAAAGAACATGTTTTCAGATCACAAGGCTAAGGGGTGGAATCTGACAGAGGTGGGCAAACTTCAGGGAGAACCTCAGGTCGGGAGGGGTGTGCTCGTGAAGGGGTTGTAAGGTTCAACAGGTTTCCTTGGCACGTGCTCCCACCATGATTCTTTTTAAGTGGATTATTTCTAGTATTATGTTTCGGTCATGGAAACACAGATGAGAAAGTAAGTGGAATTCTCATTTACTGCCAGCGGGACTACAAAATAGGATAGGCACTTTGGAAGTAGTTTTGCAGTTTCCTTTAAAGTTAAACATACACTTTCCATGTGAACCAACAATGCACTCCTACTTGTTGACCCAAATAATTGAAAGCTTATCCTGACAGAAAAACCTGTTGTTAATGTTTACAGAAAATTCATTCATAACTAAAAACTAAAAATGACTCAGATGTCTTTCAGCCAGGTGATTTAATAAATAAGTTGGTGTATAGTCACAAAATGGAACGCTACTCAGCAATGAAAGTTATCTTGATTCACACAATATGGATGAAACTGCTCAGTGAAAGAAATAAGACTCCAAATATTATTGAATAATCCCATTTACACAACATTCTGGAAAAGGCAAACACTATGGAAACAAACCAGTGGTTTTCAGGAGTTGGGGGTCAGGCCTCAGAAATGATGTCCCACTGCAGGACATCCTTGGGAGACTCTATGTCCTTCTGCATCATGATTGCATGCCCTGTCTGACCCACAGGACTGTGCACCACAAAGTTCAAATTTTAGTGAATGTGAATTTCTGAAAGGTCAACCAGGGTATTGATTTTTTTCCACACAAGATGGAAAGCAGACTGAGACAGACTGATTTAACTGTATTATAAATAAATAACAACCACACTGCAGTGGGCAGGGGAGGTTACTTAGCTGATCTCAGTAACTTTGCAAGGCTGTGTTTTGTCTGGAGATAGTAAGGCTGAAAACAAAAGGGTGTGCGAATCGAACTCTATTCTCCGGTTGCTAAGGTAGTTTCTCACAAACCCTTACGAAACCATCACACACTGCAGTTCAACAAACAGGAAAGCCTGTGGTAGTTAATGGGATCCAGGTTTCTCACCGTCAGGGTGAATACATCCTGGGGCTGGACAAGGGTCAGAAATATCAACATGAACCTATGGCTGGTTCCTTTTAGAGAGGGAAATAAATATAAATAAGTGTGTGATGGTTAATTTTGATTGACAACTGGATTAAGACACGCCAAGAAAATTGCTAAAGCATGCTTTTGGATGTGTCTGGAGGTGTTTCCAGGGAGGTCTAGAGTGTGGGTCTGAGAACTGAGTGGACAAGACCTGCCCTGAGAGTGGGCAGCACCATCCGGGGGCCTAGCTGGAGCAAGGCGCACCAGTGGCAGGGGCTTGCATGCACCCACGCTGGACCTTCTTGCAGAATGGGGGTCACTTTCACTGCTATTGTCACCTGTGGACATCAGACTCCAGGCTCCTCAGCCTTTAAACGTGGACTTGGGCCAGCAGCTCTAGGGCCTTCCAGGCTGTCACCGTGGCCCGGAGCTGCGTCATTGGTCCATCTTGTTCTGAGCCTCTGGCTTCTTAGAGTAGCTCGTGGTCTCCTCAGCTCTCCAGCCTGCAGACCACCGTCTGGCACTTTGCAGCCTCTCATCATATGAGGCAAACTAATAGGTCCCCTCTTGTGGTGATATAGGTTCTGTGGTTCTGTTGCTCTCGAGAACTCCGACTAGCCACGTGGGTCAGCCGCACACACAGGGATTTCCTCGCTTTGTCTCGGGAGCAGCCAGCACAGCCAGCACTCCGATCCTGGGTTCCAAATTCCATTCTCCAATGAAAGGAACCAGGACTCCTCAGGGGAGCATGGAAGTGGGGACTCCAGGGCTAGAACAGGGAAAGTGACCGCAAGATGATCCCAGAGTATCTTATGGTGCCAGGAAATAAGAAAGTCAAACAAATCAGTGAAATTTTTGAAAAGGATGGGGCCTGTCACACGGGCGGATGGTGGAGGCAGAACTTTACTTCTTAAGGTTTCTTTCCCAGCGTTAAATTGACATAACGCAGGTCAATGGGAGAAAAAGAGACCACGTTCCTTAATCCACACTTCACAGGGTCGGAAAGCCTTCATAGGAAAGGAACCCACAGAAGCAGAGTCCAAAGACACAGTACTGACTTGGACCAAGAGCGGTAGGTTGTGCAAACGTGGTGAGGGAGGGCAAGGGGCTTGGGGGAGGGCTAAGCAGGTGGAGAAGTGACTGGAAGAGAAGGGCTGTGTGTTCGAATTTCCCTCAGCCCCAACCTTCTGAGTAAGATGTTGCCTTCTTTTAGTAAGGAGAACATGTGCTACGTGGGGAGTTCATCTCTGGCTTTTAGGAAAAAGAGCAAAGGGCAGAGTGATCTTCTTGCCCCTCCTGTTAAGTGCCTTCAGCTCAAAATAATTCTTAGCCCCATTGGCCTATCTTGGGCAGTGTGTTCTGAACTCCAGGCAGCAGAGGGACCTTAAAGCTCTCCCAAGGGCCAAAGCTTTCTTTTTGTAGAAATGTTCCAGCTCGTGACCACAGGAGGGTTGATATGCAGCCCCTGATAAATTGGAGGCCCTAGATGACAGCTCTCAGTGATCACTAAACATAACCCTCCATGGAAGTGCCTGCCCCACCTGCGCGGTGCAGTGGATGAACCTTATGAGGATCTGCACTCAAATAAACAAGATGTGAAGAAATTCATGAAGACAATTGGGGACCTGTGAACCTCACCTGGATGTTTCATGATATTAAATCTTTACTGGATTTTTTATGTGGTCATAATAAAGGGCGAGTCCTACTCTATTAGAGCTACGTGGTAAAATGCTTATGGAGGAAATTATATGGTATCTAGGACAGGCTTTCAAGTTATGTGTCCGTCCGCCAAAACTCATGTGTGAGACAATTCTAAAACATTCAGAGGCGAAATGATTGGGTTACAAGAGTCTTAACCTAATCAGTGTGTTAATCCTGATAGGGATTAACTTGTTGGGAATCATAGGCAGATAGGGTGTGGCTGGAGGGGTGGGTGTGCCTTTAGGGTTTAACTGTTCCTGGTGAGTGGAAGTGGAGCTCTCTCTCTGCTTCCTGGTGGCCAGGTCCTGAGCCGCTTCTTCCTCCACACCCTTCTGCTGTGCATGAGTCCAGAGCAAGAGAGTCGGCCATCTATGGACTGAGACCTCTGAAACCAGGAAGGCCAAATAAACCTTTCCCTCTCTAAGATTATTCTTGTCAGGTCTTCTGGCCCCAGAAGGAGCCGGGATTCAGATGGAACAAGGTCGCCCATGCGGGATCACTGTTGACATTAGTGCTGGGCACACTGAGTTCAGTACACTATTTCCAAAAGTTTTTAGGTACAGTGAGTTAAGTGGGGATCTGTGAACCTCACTTCTCAAGCTCTCTGAAAAGTAAGACACACACACCACTTAGGGTCATTTGCTAGGTCTTGATAAAGCCTTTTTGGTACACTTCCCAGATATTGAGAAATCGAACGACTCTAATGACTGACTAATAAATATTTTTGCAAGTCAAGCGGTTTCCACTATTTGGCTTTCAACAAAAATGAAGGAAGACATATCCATTAGTGGATAATTAAAAATTAATGATAGATCACTATGTGGCTTTTAGCATTTCTCTTGTAAGGAGTATAAAGAATTGAGTAGCAATGCTATAACAAAATTGTTCCCATTTCTATTGATTTATTTATGTGAACAAGATTTCTTAGTGCTTGCACTGATCAGAACAAAATATTAGAATAGAGTCGGCACTGTTTCATTCCAGATGAGAATGACATCATCTATGTACATATGAAATAAATTTTAAAAAATCCTTCCATCCATTGGGAGATGCGTTTCCAAAATTAAAGTTACAGATAAACTATTTTACAGAGGTGATGGATTCATGTTGCTTCAATCAGTTATGTACTAATATTACTTTAATAATAGGTAATCACAGAAAAAAATTTCACACTTAAAGCCTTGTGGTCATAAACATTTTTTGTTCAATTTTCATATATATCTTTGTGGTAGAAATGGATGTGAAGGTAATGAAGATTTTTCATGCATAAAAATCCATTACAAGAAGATAAAATTCTGTAGGGAGGTAAATGAACAGCCAAAGAGGCAAAGGAACAGAGTAAAATGTCTTAACTATTTAGAAAAAAACTTGCTCATGTCTTTCTAGAATAGCTGATGGTTGATATCCAATTACCATGTCATCTGTATCATATCAGAAATATTTTTTAAAAGAAGGATCACTCTTTCATTAAAAAATGTTTATATGTACAATGTGCGATAAAGTACATTCTCTACAAATAGTTATGATGAAGAAATTTTAGATGTTCAGTTTAAAATGCTCACAAGAGGATTTATATTTTTAAAAGTTGCTTTAGTGAAAAAAATAAGCAAAAGTTTGAAGAACATCAGAGAAACCTTTTTAGAACTGCATGAGGTTTTGTTTTGTTTTGTTTTGTTTTGGGTACTGGGGATTGAAATCAGGTGCACTCAACCATCCCCAGCCCTATTTTGTATTAGATTGAGAAACAGGGTCTCACTGAGTTGTTTAGGGCCTCATTAAATTCCTGAGGCTGGCTTTGAACTCACCATCCTCCTGTCTCAGCCTCCTAAGTCACTGAGATTACAGGCCTGTGCCACTGTGCCTGGCTAGGATATTTTTATAAGAAGACTCAGGCAGCAAAAAGCCAAACATGACCCAAATATTCACAAACAGTGGAATGGTTAAACAAATGGTAGGATACCCAGACAATAGAGTGATGTGCAGAAGTAAAAATGAACAAATTGTAACTCTCTGCACTGACATGGATGAATCTGACCAAATAACCACTCTCTTCCCCAAAGAGAATAGTCTGATGTTGTTTTTTTTCAAAGTTAACCATGAAAAATACTAAAAATAAATATTGTTCAGAACAATCGATATAGGTGATAAAACTATAAAGAAAAACGAGGACATAATCACCACAAGAGCAAGACAGTAAATCCCCCAGGTTAGAGGCAGGGATACTGGGGAGCCATGGAGGTGAGGTGGAGGCATCACGGGCAATGCTCTGTTTTAAACTGGGTGTTTGCTCCTTGGACCGTCTTGGTGGACCGTCTTGACGGTGTACAGATAGTCTCAAGCAGGTATGATACACTAGCTATAAAATTGCAACTGTATCGGAAAACACAAAGCAAGATCTGCACTCATGGAAAAGCACACAAGGTTCGTGTATGAAATACTACAATAAAACTATACTTCATCCAAAATCGATATGTCCATGTACAATTCCATTTGTAATCTCCACTTTCCGTGTGTGGAATTGGCTCACACTTTCCTAAGGCTCCTCCGGGACCCAACAACATCTAAACGCAGCCAGGTCAGCCTGACCCCCGGGCCTCAGAGCAGAAGAGCCAGGCAGCCCCAGCGCAGGACAGAAGGAAGCCAGGTGATGAGCTGACCTCACACGTGGCAAAGGCAGCAGGCGTGGCTCAGGAGTGAATGTTGTGAAGACCAAGCTGGGCTGCTTCCTCACACCGTGGAGATTCACGGATTCAGTTCACATCTCATCTGAGACGATGAGAGCCTTGGGTGAACCATAGGAAACTCTATCTACAGTTGGGTCAACTGTCTTCACCAGGATGCAGCCAGGCCAGGTGCAGGGGCTGCCAGCCTGCAATCCCAGGGACTTGTGAGGCTGAGGCAGGAGGATGCAGGTTCCAGACCTTCCTGGGCCACCTAGTGGCGAGACCCTGTCTCAATAAAAAAAAAAAAAAAAAAAAAAGATCTGGGAATGTAGCTCATGAGTAGAGCACTCCTGCATTATACACCAAGTATTTGGGGGGAAAAATTATAAAGCCAGAAATCATATAAAGACAGCTTTAAAATTTTTCATATAGCACAGATGCTGTCAACAAAACAATAGATTTTTTTTAAAAGAGAAAACTTTAAATCTGTTATAAATAGAGCTCACAAACATAAACATGTGCATCATCAGTGTAGACTGTTCATAGATGAATGATAAGTGTCCAAAACACTATGAGAAAAACCTCAACTTCCTAAATAGGTGAGGAAGTAAAACCTAAAATAACAATTTGAAAAAATATTTTAAAGTGATAACATTGGCTACTGGGGAAAATTAGTGGTGAGGTTGGGAAGAAAGAGCAACGGATACTCTCTGCACTCATTGCTACTAAAATGCAAGTTATTATAGCCTTTTTGGAAAGCTCTCAGATGAAATTTATTTTATTTTAAAATATTTATATCCTTCAACGCAGCGATCCTATTCCAAGAGTCCATCTCCTAGCAATTAAAGGTCCTGTTAGTACAGACCAGTGCTGCAGCTTTTTTTCTAGAGGCCAAAGTACAGGAAGGGAGGCTCATCAGTGGGGACGGCGCTGAGTAAATTCCAATACGCTCCTCTCACGGAAACATTATGCATCCATTAAAAAGGGCTATGAGACGGATGAAAATGAAGTAGGCTGAGCTCACCGAGTGCAGGTGGGGATGGCAGGGAAAGGTTGAGGTATAAAATGGTGCCCTCTGTGGAAACCAGGTAATCAGTTCCTTAAAAAGTAATTTCATGCCCACAATAGGATCCAGCAATTCCCCTCCTAGGTACATTCCCAAGAGAGAAGAAAGTATGTATCCATAAAAACCTGCTCTTGACCTTCATAGAAGCTTTATTTGTAGCCATCCAAGATTGGAAACAACCCAAATGTTCATCAGCAGAAGAAAGGACACCCAAGAGTTGTGTATCCGCACAACAGAACATCATGCTTGGATAAAAGAGAAACGAGCTACTGACAGCATGGATGACCTCAAAATTAGTATGCTGGGGGAAAAAAATGACACCCACCGACAAAAGGAGTCTGCATTTATGATCACACTTGTGTAACACTCCAGCAGATGCACCCCAGACGAAAAGCAAGCTGGTGGCTGAGTGAGGGAGACGGAGGCCAAGGGCATGAGGGCACTCTGGGGGACAATGGATATGTGCCAGAGTCTATCAAGTTGTATACTTTCTATGCCGTGCAGTTCACAGTCTACCAACCATACTTCAAAATGTACAACTGGGTTAATTATATACAAACACACAGGTGTGTAATTAAATACGAAGAAAACTACCACAGGCATAAGTTGCCATGAATATGGGTGTGAACATGAGTAAACGTCTTCCCTGCTTATCGTCCTTGCCGCTGCAGCCTCCTTCCATCTGCAAACTGAAGTCTTCCTTGACTTTATGGGAATTTCTTTTCATTCTTTCCTCCCTTTCTCTCTGTTCTCTCAGAGACTCCTTCCACCTCTGGGATTGTCCTCTGTGCTTGCTACCTTTTGTCTCATATTTTATGCCTATTTCTCTTTTTCATTCTTTTATTTTCTAGCTTTCGTTTGGAATTGTTTTAACCTTCAACAATTATGGTTTTAATTCTTGGTGGAATCAAATTAAATGTCAGTTGCTGTACTGTTCTCTCTGACGGTCCCTCTATACAGCATGTTCTTGCATTCTCAGATTTGATACTGCAGCACAGTCCTATCCTAACATCACTGAACATGCTGTTTGGACTTTCCCAACCTCTGCTCCTCTTAGGGTCTGCCTTTCGATTGGCTCATCTACCTTCCAGGGCCCTCATGAATCTGGTGCCCAGGGCTTTGTGTTCATGCTTTCAAATGAAGGAGTTGGAGACACAGGACCAGCACCCCCTCTGCCCTTGTGTGTCTCTGCAGTGGGCTTCTCCCTTCTGGGTGGACTGGCTCAGGCCTGAGACTGTCAGACAGGGAATTACAACCAAAAAACATCCAAAAAGGGTTCTCTTTTCTACAGGGTCCAGCTCCACCTGAACCCTGACCCCTCCCTGGATAGATCATCACTCACCTTAGAGAAGGCTCTTGCCTTAGCCTGGAGTGCTCCACTGGGTGGATGCTGTGTTGTTAAAGAATCAAAATGACCAAAGCAAGAGGTTTAATGACAAGGCCAGATTAGAGACAAGCGGAAGAAGGGAGAAGAGTCTTTCTTCAATTTAAAACATGTCTTGAATATTTTAGATCACCATCTTCATTAGGGAATATTCCAAACATACAAATAAGTATGCAATGAAAAGTCCTCTCTTAGAGGCAGTCAAGGTCACTAGCTTGGGAGTTTCCTTCTAAAATTATCTCATGCATATATAAACACACAAATATACACAGTATTTAAATGTATGTGTACTTGCAGGCATTGCAAAGATTAAGCAATGTGCTATGCTACACATATGTTTTTGTAACCCAAAGTCTCTCACAGAGAGTGGCGACTTGGGGGAATGATGGTAGAGTATTGTGGAAGTCGCCTTGGAGCCCCTGTGGATCACTACACGGGTTTATGCCACCTTGAAACCGCAAGCGAAAACGAAGCCCACTCTTCAGTCCTTACCAGCAGGTGGCGCACTCGGACAAAGTGTGCCGCCCTCTGCCTTGGAAGGGTTTTTCCACGGATCGTCCTGATTTTTGTGCTTTTGTTTTACCCTTGACGCCACAACTCAGTAGACTTCGCTCTTCCTTACAGCACCTTCCATGAAGCTAACTTCAATTTATTTTTTAAAAATAAAGAGGTTTTTTTTTTTAACAATGTCTTTTCTGTTTATAAGGAATCGACTTGTCTTTTTATTGTGCTAATATTTTTTAGCACAATTGAAAATTTCATTCTGTCCATGTACAATTCCAATTGAAATCTCCACGTTCCGTGTGTGGAATTGGCTCACGCTTTCCTAAGGCTCCTCCGGGACCCAACAACATCTAAACGCAGCCAGGTCAGCCTGACCCCGGGGCCTCAGAGCAGAAGAGCCAGGCAGCCCCGGTGCAGGACAGAAGGAAGCCAGGTGATGAGCTGACCTCACACGTGGCAAAGGCAGCAGGCGTGGCTCAGGAGTGAGTGTTGTGAAGACCAAGCTGGGCTGCTTCCTCACACCGTGGAGATTCACGGATTCAGTTCACATCTGCGCAAACTGAGACCATGAGAGCCTTGGGTGAACCACAGGAAACTCTATGTACAGTTGGGTCAACTGCATTCACCAGGATGCAGCCAGGCCAGGTGCAGGGGCTGCCAGCCTGTAATCCCAGGGACTTGTGAGGCTGAGGCAGGAGGATGCAGGTTAGAGGCCAACCTAGGCCACACAGCAGTGATACCCTGTCCAAAATAAATAAATAATAAATAAAATTAAAATAAATAAAGGGAGCTGGGTGTGTGGTCCACTTAAAGGAGAGCAAATATCAAGAAGCTGTAAATAGCCAAAACAATATTAAAGAGGAAAAAAGTTGAAGGAAGCACATTTCCCAATTTTAAAACTTAATACAAAGTTATAGTAGTCAAACACCGTGATACTGACATAAAGACACACATATAGACCAGTTTTACCAGCACATTTGATGAAGATTGTTGTTTTCCATTTGGGCACCCTTGCCTAGGCATCAAAGGACAGTGTTAATGTAGTGAAAATTCAACCCACAGAATAAAATATTCACAAGTCATACATCTGATGAGGGATTGATATCCAGATCATTTAAAGAACTAGTATAATTCAACAACAATTAAAGATGGTGAAGGATTTGGATAAACATTCCCCAAAGAAGTTATGTGAATTGCAAATAAGCATCATTAAGCTCCAGGGAAATGTGAATCAAAGCTACAGTAGACACCTCTTCACATATATGAGTTTGACTGTTATGGTTTGGAGTTGTGGTGTCCCCCAAAATTCCCTGTGCTAATGCAGAAGAGTTCAGAGGTGAAATGATTAGATTATGAGATGTGGAACCTAATTGGTTCATCCTACTTTAGAGTGGATTATAGCTGTCGGCAGGTGTGGCACGGCTGAAGGAGGTGAGTACTGGGGCCGCCTACAACCTCATCAGTGGATTGATCCATTGGATGGATTAAGAATTTGAATGGACTCCTGGGTGGTAACCATAGGCAGGTGGAGCATGGCTGGAGGAGGTAGGTCACTGGGGTTGTGTCCTTATAAATTGCACGTCTTGTCCCTGGCTCCGTGCTCTGTTTCCTGGCTGACACGAGCTGGTGCGTGCTCATCTGCCATGCTGCCCTGCCTCACCCTGGCCCAGGGCAATGGAGTCGGCTGACCACGGACTGAATCACTGAAACCATGAACCAAAATAAACTTCTCCTCCTCTAAGTTGCTCTTATCTGATACTTTGGTCACAGGGGAAAAAAAAAAAACTGACCAACACAACTATTAGCAACAACAACGTGCACCGAGACACACAGAAGATAGCAAGTAACTGCAAGGACAGAGAAACTGGAGCCCTCATCATGGCTAGGTAGAGGGAAACTGGTGGAGAGGAGCCTGGGATTCCTGTACCATCAGCAATTCCACACCCAAAAGAAAGGTCTCCAACAGATTCCCGGGTTTTCACAGTAACCTTATTCACAATAGCCAGGAGGTAGAAACAATCCAAGAGTCTATCAACAAAAGAATGGATGAATAAATGTGGGGCAGACACACAAGGGAATATCATTCAGACTCAAAACTAAATTCTGATCTATGCTACCTTGAAGACACTGTGCTAAGTAAACAGCCAATCACCAGAGGATGAATATTCTGTGATTCCACTTGCATGAGTTACCTAGAATAGTAAAACCTAGAAAGCAGGATATAGCTGTTATCCAAGGGCTGGAGGGAAGGGGGAACAAGAAGTTATTGCTTAATGTGGACAGAGTTCAGCTGCAGATAATGAAAAGGCTCTGGTGATGGACAGTGGTCAGGGCTGCCCAACAAAGTGAATGTACTTGATGCTACTGTGCAACCATTTTTTGTACTTAGAAATCATTAAAATGGTGAATAACAAGATTAAAATAAAAACAAAGAAGTACAATATCATTAATGAGAGTTGGTATAAAAAATGCAAAGATGTCAAAATTGGAAGTTATTTCCTACAGAAAATAGTTAAGTTTAAAGAAATGAGATAGATTTTCAGTGGAATCAGAGAACTATTTGCAAACCAGATATCTGACAAGGGATTTATATTCAGAGTGTATAAAAAACCCTTTCAATCCAACAGCAACAAGAAATAAGAAGGAATAAGATAATATAAAAATAGAAAGCTTTGAGAAAGAAGGAAATTCAATATTTAGAAAATTTTAATGGGATTTAAAGTATAATAGAATGTTTAAAAACAGGTTACATATAACTGAGGCAGAAATAAGATAATCTGCAAAATAATTATGGAGAATAAAACAAGAATGTAGCAGGAAGAAATAAAGAGATGGAAAAAAATATAAAAGTTTTTAGAAAGAAGGAAGCCAGGATGAGAAAGTCTAACTTAGGACTAATCAGAATTTCCAGTGAGATAGTAAAGTGAATGTAGAAAAGGAACTAGCAAGAAGATAATAGAGTTGTACAGAATGGAAAAAGAAAACTGTAAATTCTGAGACTAAGAGTTCTTTAATTCCTCCTAAATAATTTTCAGGGGAAAAGAATCCAGAAATACCTACACATTTTGAAGTAACCTTCAAAACACCAGAGACAAGGAAAAACTCTTAAAACCAACCAGAGAGGGCTGGTGTTACAATGTTTGCCTGGCATGTGCAAAGGCCCTGGGCTCAATTCTCAGCATCACAAAAATAAACAAATAAACAAATGTGACCTGAGAGATTAATCTCTTACCAAAGAAGTTGAATCACAGTAAAGTAACATCCTTACAATGTGCATGGAAAATACTGTGGAGCTAGAATTGTTCATTAAATGCTACTATTGTGAGCCAGACATAATAAGGAATAGTCTACTAAATAAAACTGAGAAGGCTGCCCACCTAGCCCTGTATTTAAAAAAAAAAAATTAACAAAGTTTATACTTTAGGGAAGAAGAAAACCAATCTGAATGACAGGAGATAAAGTATTTTTTTCTTAACATAATCTTGGGTAATTCTTATTAAGCCTAGGGCCATGGTATCACTGAGCTACACCCTAAACTCTCTTTTTTTTTTTTTTTTTTTGCATCATGTTCTCACTAAAGGTTGGCCTCAAACTTGCCATTATCCTGCCTTAGCCTCCCAAGTAGCTGGAATTACAGGCATGTGCCACCGCACCCAGTTCAATCATGGGTAAATCTAAATAAATGCTGAGTATATTAAAATATTTCATTTGTGGGATTAAAATAAATCAAGGTAGAATTAAAATTCAAAACAAGAATATTGTATTTTCTAATTGTATTGCATTTTCCAGACAGAGGAAAACCATGTGAATTACCTGAAGAATTTATTTAACTAATGCACATATTTTTCAAATAAACATTTCAAAGAAAAACACTAAAAAATAGAAATCCTCCTGAATGGGGGAGAGCAGAGGAAGGGGAGAGGGAGCCTGCTCCGTGGTGGGAGGGGGAATGGGGAGGGATCAAGTGGGGCCAGGCTGAGGAGCTCCCGGCCGCCCCTGGTGAAGACAGACACTGCGGTGTGCTCCTCCTGCTCCCGAAGGGATTGTCACAAAGCTGACAGTTTTCCTGAAACTCAGCTGCGATTTTTCCTGCAAGCCCCTCTCTGGGTCTGAGCCTCCGCCGCCTTCTGTGCAGAACTGGAGGCAGCAGAGTTCCACACTTCACCGAGGGACACCTGCAAAGCCAGGAGAGCCCTCCCTGCCACTCCTTCTTTCTCTCCTTTGGGAACACGATTCCAGCAGGTTCCCAGGCAGCTCATGTGCTAGAGGGCAGGGAAATTTCCAAGCACCCCCCAGACGAGGAGAGACCCGACCCACGGCCCCCAGGTGTCTCTCCCATGGCCCCCAGGTCACGTGAGCAGAAGCCACAAACATCAGCTGGATGTAGTTGAGGCGAGAAAGCTCACCCTGTCCCCGCAGCCTGCAGCCAGCTTAGCAAACCCTGCCCTTCTGTCTTCTCCCTGCTCCAGCTGGACACCGAGAGGGAGGATCATGGGAAAGAAATGATGAGGAGTCTCGCCCCGTGCCAGCATTCCTTCCCTGGCCCTCCCTGGCCAAGGGACCTGGTCTACTTGTGGGGGTGCCAAGCGCTGATGGTTGCAGCTTTTGAAATGAGTATGAGTGGGCCTGGAACACCGAGTGGGGTCCATTCTAATGACCAAGTTGTGGAATCTGGAGTCTAGTCCTAATATTGAAGAACCCAAAGCGCAATGGGGAAATGTCAGGCTGCCAACACAGAGTTAAAAGCGGTGGTTAAAAAAAAAAAAAAAAAAAAAAAATTCCTGTTTATGCTCTGGGTGGTTTAAATTTGTCAACAAATACATCATGCATAAACAGGCTGGAGAATACTTGCTCAACCCACGTCAGGCCCTCCAAGTTATCCCCATTTGTATATACACAGTTTCATCACCAAGACTGAGTTGTGCAAACGGACAAATGGCTGTTGGCTTTTCCAAGTAAACAAAAGATGGGGGGTGACCTCTGATGTTCTACAGAAAAGAAAAACAAAACTTTAGGAGAAGCTTCTAGGTAATTCTGGAGGCGTGTGGGTGGACAGCGAGGGTCAGCTGCAAAGGAGACCATCTTCCCTCCTTAGGAAACTTCGTGTCAGGGGAGAAGTTGCCAAAGGACACACGGACCATTTCCTGCAACAATGACAATTAAAAAGCAAAACAACAGAGGAGCTGGCTTTCATTTGCCAGAATGAAAAAGGAGATTTCCCATCCCGTCCGACCATGAAAGGACTGGTGTGGACACGCTGAGCCAAGGAGGGAAGCACAGAGCCCTTTCTGACGTGTGCCCTCAGCTCAGCTCCGCCTGTTTCTTACCAATCACTGAGATTCCTTTTTCAAACTCTGAGGTTAATGAATTTGTAAAATCATAAAATAAAATAAAAAGAATAAACTCAAGGAGCCTTGTTCCATATCTGGAATCTCCCCAGCAGGCCATCAAAAGTGATTCCTATGAACCAGACTTTCTTAAAATTTTCTGAGCACCCAAAGCACCTGAGACGTTGGGGCAAATCAGATTCTGACCCCACCTGTCCGGGGTGGTGTGGACATTTTGCCTTCTAGCAAGCCCCCCCCCCCCCCGTTGCCCAGGTTACAGGACAATGAATTACACTTTAAACAACAAGAATTGGGACCACCAAAATGTTTATTCAAGTGAATATACAAGTGAAAAAAAGAATTAGCTATTCCCCTGTCACCTCTCTCCCCAAATTCATTTGTTCATTAAGTGAATATGGATTAATACCCACCCCCAGGATCCCCCCAACCTGCAGAAAAGCAGAGAATTGTGCGTCAAAAATCTTCCCTCCTCATGGTCCCTCTCCCAGGCATGCTCCCCGACCACCTGCTTCTGTGCTAAGGGTCAGGATCATGCCGTCCCTTGGGTTGGTGTGACCCACACAGAGAATCCTGTCCCCACCGGCAGAGGCGTCATGATTACAGAGGGAGGGCGGGGTTTTTATCTCCTCTTTGTCCTCGTCCTCGTGGCCACAGTTCCCCCCTCCACCACCTCATCCTCTCCGGAGACACCCCAAGGATTGAAAATGCCCAATTTGAGACTGGGCAGCTCCCAAAGAGCTGCTACCCTTCAGGGGTCTCAGAGTCATCTATTCTGAGTGGAACCAGAAAGGGTCGAGTCTCAGGGGGGAGAGGCAGGGCCGTGCTCAGGGGAGGGAGGATACTCCGGAGGAATGGGGACCCCAGCAACCCAACATCAGCGTGATAGAAAAACTGACCAAGACATGACTGACTCCTGCTTCCCAAGTACCCGCCACCTTTTTGACCACACAGGGCCCTTATGGAAAGGCGTTTCAGGAGCCTTGGCTTCCGAGTGTGGCTGAAATCTTAGGCTGAAACTACGGAGGGCTGCTCTTCCTGCCCTGTTAGCATCTGTGTTCCCTGAAGAGATGATACAGAAATGTTGGAGCTTTACTGGAAATCATATTAAAGGAGATTGCACCAGAAATCCCAGTGGCTGTGGAGATTATGATGAAAGAGCTTATCCTGGAAAAGCCGTGAGGGTGGGGGGGGGGGGTCCTAAGGCAGCACTGGGGGGTGGTGGATTTCCTGGAGACGGTGAAGGTCAGACGCACAGAGAGAGGAAAGGGCAGCCCATGAAACTGTGTGACAGTGGCCTAGGACCTGAGGAGACCTGGCAGGGGGTGCTCTGTGGTGCACCCAGGATCAGCAGCCCCAGCAGCTGTGGCTGGGAGAGCCAAGACGGGTATGCGCGCAGCCCTGCTGCATCAGCGGCTGCCCTTGGGAGGCCTGCGGAAGGATCCCTGAGAAGGGAGTGTTGGGGTGCCCCTTGGGCCCACTCCCCAACTGCCCCATCTCCAAGGGTCCTAGTCTGCTCAGACCTCTGAAACAAAACGCCACATCCTGTGTGGCTTAAACAATAGAAGTGCATTTTCTCCCAGTTCTGGAGGCAGAAGTCTAAGGTGTAGGTGTTGGCAGGTTTCTTCTGAGGCTTGCTGAGGCCTGTCTCTGTGCCCTCCCGTCTTCCCTCTGTATCCTAATCTCCTCTCCTTATAAGGAGGCCAGACATGTTGGATTAGGCCCATCCACTGACCTCATTTTCACTCGATTACCTCTGTAAAGGTCCTGTCTCCAAACACAGTCACATTCTGAGCCACTTGGGATTGAGAATTCAACATACAGATTTTGAGGGGGACATATCCAACCCATAGCATCCACTACATTCCACTCTATTCTAGAAAGGGCTGGGATGGTGCCCTTTCTCCCCCAAGGACTCTGGGTGCTTGTCAAGCCCCGAGGACACCCCTGCTGCCGTGCAGATTAGGATCGTTGTAGATGGAGTCCTGAATGTCAACATGTGTGACAACTAATAGGCAGCACCTCACCCCACCCCCCTCGGTCACTGTTTCTTGAGATCAAGCTGGTGAATGAGCAAATAATTCAGCCCCATCAAATACACTCGTGAACACTGGGGTGTGAGAACCCTGACCATTCTGCCCTGTCAAGCCCGTTTGCACACCCACCTCGGAACCCCCTCCCCCGAGTGCCTTCTCCTTTATATCTTCCCTTCTTCTGTTCCTCATCTCCCTACACTGACTGCCTTCCTGCCTAATGTGTCATTCATTTGACAGTAAAGGAATATTCATTCCATGCAGCCTAGGATTCACGTCTTGTCTCCTAACAAAATTGCCAACTCCTTGATATCCACAGACCAAGTCTGTGTGTTATGGACCTTGCAGTCAGCAGCACACAAGAACAATGAAGTTCAACGTGTGAACCCGCCACGGTTTCATGGATGCTGGTAGAAGCACAAAACCCCTGAATCAAAAGATAAAGAACCATTATTACTCACAGCAATGGCAGTAGCCATTGCTACGGGCATGCAGCCCTTCTGCACTGGTCCCAGAGCCCAATTTCCACGGTCAGGCCAAGAGGCATTGCAAGGGCCAGCTGCACATGCGATCAGCTGGGTTCCAGGAGAAGACCCCTGAGCTTAAGGAACCTGACTCTTTTATTACAGGCAATAAGCCTGCCTGTCCTTTGCTCCAGAAGGAGACACTAGTTTCCAGGGCTACTCCTGAGGAGGCACAGATATCTTTGGAAAGACAGACTGGAGCACAGGGGGTCAGGGCCACGGCTCCCAAGACATGCAGAAACACCACAGACTCACAGACAGGCAGCAATGAACGTCTCTTGATGAATCTGCTTTTCTTGAAGGCTACCTAGGTGAGTCTCTACTAGGGTTTGGGCCATAAGTATCTCCCAAAGGTCCACATGGTAAAGGCCTGCTCCCCAGAGTGGTGCCATTGGAAGGTGCTGGAACCTTTGAGATGGGGTCTGATGAGAGATCCTCAGGTCATTGGGGGTGTGCTCTTAAAAGAGTGCAACCCAGTCCCCTTCTTTCCATGTTTTTGTTTGTTGTTTGGTGGAGGGGAGTTGTTGTTTTTATTTTTTGCTCCCTGATCATCAGGTGAGTGGATTTGCTCCACCACCTGCTCCTGCCTTGATGAGCTGTCTTGCCACAGGCCCACAACCATTGGGGACAGTGTATCATGGCCTAAACTTCTAAAGCCATGAGCTAAAATAATCTTTTTTTTTTTTTTTTTTTTTTTTGGTAAATTGACTATCTCTGGGATTTGCTATGGTGATGGGAAGCTGACCAATTCTGTCTCTCTGCACAATATGCACCTCAACCCAGCTTGGCTTCTGGACTCCACTACGTTTGCATTTACTTATTTGGCAAAGAATGGGGGCTTCCCTTGCTCCATAGCTGGTATAAAGTAAATGCTGAGGTTCAGGCTCTGATTTCTTTCCTTGGGTTGCGGTTACCAGTGATCCTGGGCTCAGGTTTTCCTGAGGGATGGTTTGTGGATTTCAGACCTTGGGAGGGGAGTAAACCAGTTAAGCTCTGCGAGTCCTGATTGCCTAAGCGTTCTAGCCTGTTAGGGCACTGGCGTGGCCTGTGGAGGAAATGACCATCTACCCACACTCAGAGTTCAGCTTCATGTGTCCTGTTCAGGTTTCCAGGCTGTTGGATGTGGTTTGTCATCAGTAAGAGATGGAAATAAAAATCGGAGTATGTTTTCTGCTTAAGTCGTTCAGTGGCTCAACACCGACTCTAGGACAGCGTCCGAGTCCTGTGGTGCAGCGTCTCAGGCCCCCGGCACTTGATCTCAGCCTCTTCCCTGGCATTCCTGCTCAGCTTCAAAGGTCGCTCCTAAAACCCACCATCAGGGTTCACGGCTCCCTTTGACTCTAATGTCCTCCCACCAGGCCCCACCCATGGCCTTACACTTGCCGTCCATCTTCAGTTGGCTCCTGGCCGGAAGGATTCTGGAACACTCCACGCCCCTCAATCACTATGGAAAACCCACCCTTCCCTCCCACCCTAGGTCAGTAAAATGTAAAATGTTCTTGTCAAAAGCCTGATAGTGAATATTTTAGGTTTGGGGGTGTTCAGTGTCAATTCGGCCACCGTAACCCAAAACAGCCAGAGACGAGATATAAGCAAGCGGGCTGGCTGTGTCTCAGCCTTTATTTATGAAATAGGTGGCCGGCTGAATTACCCCTCAGGCTATGACTGGCTGACGCCCATCCAATGCTTGAACACACTCTAGTCTCACAGGCTTCTTTAACGGATCTCTTTCTGAGGAATAGCAGGAGAAGGGCCCTGGGGGGAGTAAGACCACCCTCTTCACAGGCCCCTGCTCCTGGCTTTCATGCATGAGAGCCACATCCCCTCACTTCAGCATTTCTGCACATCAGCAGAACAGCTCCTCCCCAAGGGGCAGCAAAGGATCAGGACCCGCCTCGCGGAGACTGGAGCACGGTACCTTCAGAAATGATCACATCTTTGTGGTTATTTTCATATAGGTGCAAAGAAAATGAGAAACTTCAAAATGACTTAAAAAATTCTATCATTTACAAAGAAAAGTGAAGAACAGCAGGGACGTGTGTGTGTGTGTGTGCGCGCGCACGTAGCGAGGGAGAGAGGGAGAGAGGACCAACACTACCGCAAAGAGAGCAAGAAAAAGGAAGTGGGGAGTGAACAGGAGGGGACGTCCTGCCCGTGCTCCCAGAGTTCTGTGGAGTCTGCAGGCCAAAGTTCTGAGGCTCACAGCCAATCCCAGAGGGTGAGAAGGTTCTGTGCCCATGACAGTCACCTCACCTTACACTGAATGGAAGGAGATGGCAAGGGGCCATTCAGCTCTGGGATCACGGAGCAGAGCCTAACTAAACGGCGCAGCCTGGCTGGGCCTGGCTTCCGTGGGCTGAAAGCTCTCATAACACACGCAAAGTGTAAACACCCAGGAAGACCCATCTTTCTGTGCCAATTCTTTTTCTGGTTGTTTTTTATTTCAATCAGCTTTCTCCAATGTGACGAGACCTCTTCATGGGACCAAGACACTGGAAGAGCATGGTGGAGGGAAGGCGGGGAGAGAGAGCTGGAGAAGGGCAGCACAGCAGCTGCAGCCGAGGCAAGAGGGACGCCCGTGGCCCAGGGACAGTCACCATCTCATGGGACATGCAGAGCCCCAGGCCAGGCTGCTCAAAAGATGACCACAGTTGGGGTCTTCTCCTGGGAGACGCAGGGGACCTCCCCCAGGAGCTTCTTATCTGACCCTTCCTCCTCCTGGGAAAAGACAAACGGAAAAAATCAACCAAAGGGAGGAAAAACACAGAGGGCCAAGTCAGCTCCCCAGAAGTTGACCCCAGCAAAGAGGGAACAGACAGGCTGACAGGAAGTGGCAAACAGGGCCAGGTGGCAGAGGAAGGGGAGATGGGCAGTGCCCAGGATGGAGTGGAGGAGAGAGTGGGGAGCTGGAGTAGAGGAAGGGGCTGACAGGCACCGGGAGGCAGGAGTTAGCCCCCCAACGCACAACAGGTCCCATTCCCAGACAGAGCAGTGGGGAGCCCGGCCTCTGAGGTGGGGCCTGACCTTGGACAAGGGAGTTCAGGCCCCGATGCTCCTCCCTCTCCCGCTCTCTGACTGCTCAGACCCACACCACTCAGCAGCACCTCCCGGACACCTTACCAGGGGCCGGGAGCTCTGGACACACACACTCCGGAGACACAGTCCCAGGGAAGCCAAAGCCAAGATGATCTTCAGGATACAGACAGCTGCCAGCAGGGAACAGAACGCTAAGAACATTTTCTGGAGATAAAGGAAGAAAGAGATACAGTCAGGAGCCAGCCCCTCGGATCCCGTCCAGACCACCACCTTATCAACCCAAGCACGCACAGGACCTGCGCGAGCCACTTCCCACCAAGGTAGACTGCGTTTCCCGGCAGCAGGGACCACCATCCCTCCATCCCTGGCTTCTGCAGTGGCTCTTTGCCACCCTCTGGAGAAGTGGGGTCTCCTTCTCCACTCCTGGGTCTGCCTTGGCTGTGAAACCCAATGGGAATGGCCCACACA
Source organism: Urocitellus parryii (assembly GCF_045843805.1). Classification (NCBI taxonomy): domain Eukaryota; kingdom Metazoa; phylum Chordata; class Mammalia; order Rodentia; family Sciuridae; genus Urocitellus; species Urocitellus parryii. Next base: position 224,759 of record NW_027552340.1, read on the forward strand.
GTGACCAGCAGCCTCCAACCAGCCTGGCAGCTTCCATTTCCCCCTCTTGAGTCGCTCACAGCTCTACGCCGGGGACCCTGTTGCGTGCTAAGAGCTTCCTGGAGAAGTCGTTGCAAACTCTGGCTGAAGCCCCAGCTGAGCTCGCAGCCAAGAGCTGTCCTCATGCCCTCAAATGACCACCCCCAAAAGGCATCTGCCTGCAACCACATGGGAAAACCCACGTCTGAGCCCAGGGAACCTACAAAACTCTAGGAAAGAACCAACTAGAGCTTTATGCCACTATGTGGGGGGATGGTTTGTAGATAGCAAGAGATAACCAGCAGCACCCACAAAAAGCCAGGAGGGTGGCCCACAGTCTCCTCCCTGCCCCTCATCCCCCAGATTCAGGGAATCTCCAGGTTGTGGGGGGCTGAGAAACATCTTTGGCTTAGTGAGACCTGGGTGAGGTCCAGGTGCAAAGCCTGCGCCTCAGCCCTCCATTGTCCCCTTTCCTCGGAGCCCAGGATCAGGGTGGGTCCCTGGAAGGCCGCACCCTTCCTCACCATCATCTTCTCCATGTAATTCCTGCACCTCTCCTCCTTCCACTTGTCGTTGTAGCTCCTCCACCTGTATCTGTAACTAGTGGTTGTGTTGAGACCATCACACGGAGAGTTGACCTCCGTGACGGAGGCGTCATTGGTTTGCCAGACTAAGCTGGTCACACAGAGGACAGTCGCAGCCACTGCTGTGGCGATACACGCCAGGATGAGCAGGCCTGATACACAGCCCTGGAAGGAGAAGGTCAAGATGCCCATCGTATCCAGCAATGGCAGAGCCATGAGGCCCCCACCCTCCAACCTGTCTCTCCTACCCCCGCTCCTGTCACAGAAAACCCCGTCAACACCCCCAGGGGTACCCTCAGGATGTTGAGAACCAAAGGGTAGAAGACAGAAAACTGAGCAGGAAAACGAGACCCAGGAGGGAAGAGATGGGAAAGAGTAGGAGAGAAAGACCCGGATGACCACGACTCACGGAGAGTTTGCCCGGGTACTTCTCGTGGGCCACGGCCCCAGCTCCGGCTATGATGGCCTGGAAGAGAAGACACCAGGAGGAGGCCTCCAGCCTACTCCCCTGAACTGACCCACCCCTCCTCCAATGGTTCCCACACATCCAGAGCGAAGCAGGGTTCAAGAGACAAGTGAGGAAACCTGGCCTGAGCAGAACTTCAATTCCACTCTCCCCGCCTTCCCAACCTTGCCTTGAAGACCAAAAGGGCAAGGCGGCTTCCTGGAAGCAAAGGCATTGGGACTCTGGTGGCTTCCGCAAGTCCCCCACCCAGAGCCAAAGGGACTTTCTCCGCCGACCCCTTGCCTCCCTCTGAGCTCCTGGCCACCTCCTTCCTCACCACACAGCCTGCCCAGAAGGCACAGCCAGAGGCCCGCAGCGCCGACCCGGTCCCAGGCCCAAAGTAGAGACACACTCCGAGAGTACAGCTCACAACCCCCAGCAATATCTGGGTCACCTGCAAGACAGGATAAGAAGTCGACTCTCCCCGTGGCCTGCACACCCCAGGGCGGCCTCCCCTCTCCTGCCCATGGGCTTCCTGCTTTTCCTCTGTCTAGCTCTCCGCAGCTCCGACTCCAGAAAGTTCTGTTCCCTCAGCTTTCACTCCTCCCTCTCGTAGGTCTGACTGGTTCTCCTCCCTGGCTTCTTCTGAATATAGACACTTTCTCATCCACCTGGTGAGTCCCACGTTTTCCTCCCCCTTCTCCCTTGGGAGTCTCATTCTCTGGTCCAGGTACTCTGTCTCACCTCAGCTTCTGGCCCCACGGGGCTCTGTGGTAGGCACAAAAGTGTGTGACCCCATCCAGAAAGGAGTGTGGTGGCTGAGGGCCTACCCAGCTCAGCTCCTTTGGGGTCCCCCTCCTCTTTCAAGCTGAGGGCACATTCTTTGGGGATGGCGTCCCAGCCAGTGATTGAGCAAGATCATGGTTCAAGGCCATCACGCCCAATGTGGAATCTTGTGATGTGCCATCCTGGCTAGGGAGCCCCCCAACAGAGACCTCGTCAGCACCGCACTGCAGGCTGAGAGCCCCCTGCCCAACACTTCCCATCTCTTTTCATTTCATAGGTGTTACCCCTCAATCAACCATGCAACCCTAACTCCAACTTCCCAGGAAACCCAACAATCACAGGCTCCTGGGTACCACCAGCTGCATGTCCTGGGAACATCTCAGCTTGGTCATAGCTGAAATCCACTCGGCCCCTGCACTCCAAGGTCCCCTCGCTTGCCCTCCAGGACTCCTGTCTCCCAGTCAGCCACACTCCAGACCTCGGCATCTTGAACCCATGTCTTCCCTCATATCCCAAAGCCAGTGACTCCCAAGTCACAGAGACCCAAACACAAGGGGTGGGGACGCCTTTATTTCCTCCCCACTTCTGCTATGACCAGTGAGAGCAGACGTTCCATACGTCTGACCTGGACACCTCCTGCTCAGAGGCAGCCAGGGCCCAGGTTCCTGCTTGGAGCCCACCCACAGCCCTCCTGCCTCCGAGGCGGACTCACCAGGCCTCCCTGTCATTCAAGGCCCTCAGCTGGCCACGAGGCTCTCAGCTGAAAGTCCGATTCTCTCTGCTCTTTACGACTGCATAGGCTTTCTGGCCTCTTAACCTTTGTTCCTGCCATTTCCTTAACCTGGAATTCCTTTGCTTCTGCTGCTGCCACCACCTTTTCTAAACCCAGTCCTTCTGCGCTCAGGGTCTGGTGCAGACTCCACTCCTGCGTGCCCACGACACAAGGTGTGATTCTTGTTTCTCACATCACTGGATCCACCTGATCGTTTGTGTTATGAACTCTCTGCAGGATGTGGAGCACGTTTAGGTGACAACCCAGGTGAAGGGCCCAGCAAATGGCCTTGTACCTGCAGCCCTCAGTCCCAATTGCACAAGCAGCTCCAGAGAGTCTTGTGCTTGCTGCCCCGCCCGAGGCTGGCACTGCCCGCTCTGCACCATTTCTTTCCATCCCATCCTCAGTGGGGAACCCTCCAAGCCTTCTCCCAAACATGACGGCACACGCACAGAGTTTATGTCCCTCCTGGTGGGACTCAACCCACTTTCCTTTTCACTTCCTATTCTCCATCCTCTGTGTCACCTTGGTGTCCCACCTAGCCCCCCACACTCACCCCCAGAGCCAGCTGAGCATTGTTTATCCTGGCCCCAGAAGGCCCAGTATCCCGAGGGCGTGAAATGAACTGCTTCAGGGAAGCCCCAGCTTTCAGCAGCTGTGTCAAGGCCGATTCCTGGTGGATGTGGATATCAATGTGGGTGGGCTGGGACAGCGTAGAGACCACATCAACTCCGTTCACAGTCACCTTGTTTTGGGTCATCATGCCTGGTAGGGAAAAGCCAGACAAGAGTGAATGGAGTCTGAGAATCAGGTGAGGTGAAAAGCCATACCTGACCTGGTTGAGTCCAGAGGTCCTCCTGGACCAATACCACTGTCCCAACAACCTTACCCTGGGATGCAAATCCAGAATTTCACCACATACCTTATTGGACCCAAAAAGACCTGTGGGCTGTAGGATAGGACAAAGAAAAAAATCAGAATAATTTTAGTGACTCGATATATATGTTTGCACACAACACTTTCCACTAGTTAAAAAGTTCAAGAGATATGGAGATGTGGCTCGGGGTACAGCACTTGCCTGGCATGTGCGAGGCCCTGGGTTCCATCTCCATTATACCTTTAAAATCTCTCTTCTGTCTTTTTCTCCCTGACGTCTAGTTGCCTCCCAAATGGAAACTAATATGATTCGTTTCCTACATATCTTCCAATGACAGTTTTCACACCCAAAATGGTCTAAAAATAATCTTTCTCGCCCCTTTTCCTAGAAATGGCAGTATCCTGTACACACTGGCCAGCACAATACTGCTTTCCTATTAGTATATGTTTGCAGAACAATCCTACATGTATCCATGAAAAGCTTCTTTATTCATTTGCTTGGCTCCATAGCATCAGGTGTATGAATCTATCATGATTTATATAAGTTCCCTGATTGCCAGCCTTTAGGTCATTTCCCATGCTTTTCTATTACAGCCAATGTGGAAATGTGCATTACAATTTCAGAGGGTACGAACAGTCGCTCTCCACAGAGGGAGCAGCAGCCGACAGGAGTGGAGCTGCCCTCCCCACGGCACAAGAAGGTGCAGAAAACTCTTCTATTTCAATATTAGATGGGAAATAACATTCCATTGCAGATGTTAGTAATTTTGCACAATAAAATGCTCCATTTTAAATGCGATAAGCATTTAAAGCATTGAGATCATCAATGAATTTTGACAAATTTATACCTTTGTACAACCACTATTACGATCAAGATTATAGATATCTATGTTGAAAAAAAATGATTCAATGATTCTCCCCAGTAAGCACCCCAACCACCAGCTGCAGGCAACTGCCGATCTGCCTTCTGGAGCTATTCCACTATATTTTAAATTTTCATTCAAATATATTCCAGTATCTATTATATTTTAATTTTCATTCTTATCATAAATGAGGCCCATCATCTTTTCAAGTGTTAAGAGCCATTGTCATTTGTTTTGTGAGCTCTTCCTCTATATCCTATGTGCTTCCTGCTTTATTTTGTTTTGGTCTTTATTGAATTTCTTTGTATATTCAAAAAAGATTACAATCTCTGCCGCGAGTTGCAGTTATTTCTTTCCAAGTTCTTACTTATATTTTGACTTTGCTTGTATTTTCATAGTTTTCATTTTTATAACTCTAGGTTAAATTTATAAAAGCTCTTCCTCCTTTTTATGCTTCCTAGGTCACATTACATGCTTTAAAAGGTCATCCCAGTTCCAGACGTTAAAATAACTCTCCCATGTTTTCTTCTAAGTGATTTAGGCTTTTGGTTTTACTTTTCAATATTGATCCCTCTGGAATTTGTGTCCTAGTTTGGAAGACGTGGATCTGAGTTTTTGTAGTTGTTCCGATGCTTAACTTCTGAAGGATAGTGTCTGTTTGTGAAATATGTCATCTTCCAGCAACTCAAGATGCTCTCCTGAGCAAAAACAAAGTTCCCATAGGAAGGGAGGTCTGCTCCAGTCTTCCTACTCTGCCCATTGGTGTGTCTGATGAGCTCTGCACCATTACTCCAATTTAATTAGTATAGAGTTTAATGTCTGATTATGCTGTTTTGTGATTCCCTATGCTATTTTTTTCAAAATCATCATGCCCATTTTTGTGAAATTATTTCTCCATATATAATTTAAAATTGACTTCCCTAGCTCCAAGAGAAATCCTACACAGGTGACTCTAACAAGGCATGCAAGTGAAGTGTCGCAGATTAAATCAGATAGTAATATCGACTCCGATACCACCTCCCATGGTATGCTGCCACTCTCAGAACATCTCACACCCCACCACCACCTCCACCAGCAGCCTTCTTTGAGGTAAAAGAACAGGTGTTTGATAGCTTGGAGGAGGCAAAAAAGAGATCCAGGCTCACTCATGGGCACACAGAAGGAAGACCAGCCCTGATTTCAGATCTTCTGTTGGGGACCCAGAGTTGGCATCAGGTTGCAGTACGAATGTGTCCTGTGCCCAGATACTTTACCGGAAGGCTCCCTGGGTACTCCTCCCACTCCACTCCAACCCTCTGAAGAGCAAGATCTGGACCCTCCAGCACCCCGAAGACTCCATCCCCACCTTCCACTGATTGGGGACACAGCACCCTGCTCCCTCCACCCACAGCCCTCAGGGCTCAGTCTTGAAGGAGTTCCATCCACCCAAGCCTGGGACAGAGACGAGGCGCTGGGGAAGGTGGGGCAGAGCAGGTGCCAGCCTCTCCTCCCCTCAGGCCACTTCAGTCTTGAAGGGACCCTGGGCAGTGGAGGGCCCTGCCTCACCTGCTGTCCTCTGGGAGCTGGCAGAGCCGAGCAAGCTGGGAGGAGAAGACTTGGCGCTGAGGACCCTGCAGGGTGGTTGGGAGGGAGGGGAGCAGGAGGCAGGGGTGGAGGGAGAGGGCCTGAGGCAGCCTGGAAACTTCCCAGCAAGGGGCTGAAACCAAGGGGCCCATCTCGGGGGGGTTCCATCATACACACACACCCCTACTCGGACAGCACGCAGCAGAGGCACACACTTGCTCAGAAAGCCCTAGCCTGACAGGGGCTGGAAGAGGGGACACCTTCATAGGACCCCCCTGGGCATGTCACTTGTGTGCCTACCCTTCATGGCTCCAGCTCCCCAGTGCCCAGTGACACCGTAGTCTGGAAAGCCCCTGAGGACCCCCAGCCCCAGCTGTCTGCTGGGAAGTGCTAAAGTTTGGTCACTGCCCTTGTCTCCATCCCTCTGGCTCCCACCAACTTCCTCCTTCAGCCAGGGCAGGGTCCTCACAGCTCTCCCTGCCACACACTCGCTCAGGGGCCCTGAGGAGAGCAGGTGAGGAGGCCCCAGCCTGGCCCCCCAGCACCACCTGGCCCCCCACAGGCCTGGCTCCCTCAGAGCTGGCCGGGGAGGGATGGCGCCAGCAGACGGGAAGGGAAGAGGCAAGGAGGGTTCTGGCCTTTGACCTCCACCCACCACTAGTGGGGCAAGTGGCAGGGTCAGTGCTGAGTGAGCTTCAGTGGACAGGGAGGACCCCCACTGGGGACTGAGGGGTCTCCAGGACCCACTGGGGAAGAGCCACCAAAAGAAGCTCAACAGAGGGCCAGAGCTTGGGGGCCTCGGGATTTGAACAGTCAGAGGGCTCTGGAGAGGAGAGGCCAGAGGAGAGCCCAGCTGGGGGCAGGTGGTGGACAGGTGAGGCCCATGGAGAGCTTGACCCTGACGCCAGGATCTGACGGTGAGGGCAGGAACAGACATGAGGTGGAGGAGGAGCCCTGGCAGGGTCAGGCTGCCCTGAAGACAGCCTTCAAGAAGGGCCACACGTGTGGCTCTGTGACCAGGGCAGCCACCCAGGGACCCTGGGCACTCTGGCCCTGATCTCCAGAACTCCACTGAACATCTGCCAGCTGCTCTTCCTCGCTCTCCTGTCCTCCCCCACAGCCTGTTATCCAAGGACATGGGGACTGCAGACGATGCTGAGGTGGCTCCCGAGGCCCTGCCACCCACCCACATCAGTGTGCACGTCCACCAGGAGTCGGCTCTGGCCAAGCTCCTGTTGGCAGGATGCTCTCTGCTGCGGCTCCCAGCCCTCCCCGGAGGCACAGCCCCTCAGACCCTGGGCAACAGCCGGCTGCTGGTGGCCTCCTGGGTGAGTGTGGCTGCCCATCTCACAGGGCCCTGGTGGGACATCCCAGTCCCTCACATTAGGCCAAGGGAAGGACCCTCTTCTTGTGGGTCACACACTCTCTGCCAGTCTCTCTCCAAATAGGTGCTGGGCCAGTTTTCTCTTCTTCCTAGAAATCAGTTTCTCCATCTTCTCATTACAAGCAGGGCATGGGGCAGGAGGCAGGGGAATGAGTTGAAAGAGTCCCCTCTCTGGGTTTTAACCACCAGTACCTGAAGGACGGGTCCACAAAGCCACCATAAGGCCTGGGGGTAGGGCTGCCTCTGTGCAGGCACCCAGGAGCTTGTCTTTAGGTCCTCTGTCTTCCAGGTGGTGCAGCTGGTGCTAGGTGTCCTGAGTGGCATCCTGGGGGGATTCCTCTATATCTACGGGCCCACCACATTCTGCTACTTGGGAGCTGCCATCTGGACCGGGGCTGTGGTAAGTGAGGCAGCAGGTGACCAACCTCCCAACAGAAGGATAGGACTTCCCAGGACCACCCCAACATGGTGGAACAGAATGTTAGCCATCAAAAAGTCCCTAATTATCTAGGTCAGTTTGTCATTGGTGCAGATAAGGAAATAACCAAAGGAAGTGGGGTGATGTCTGAAGTCACAGGGTCATCTCTCTGGTCCCCTGCCCAGTGCCCTTCCCACCAGTCTAGGTCCTCGTTCCCATTGTCCCAGTTATTAGCTAAGGCTCTAAGGACCTACTCACCTCCAGATGTCTGCCCTGAGATAGGGGAGGCAGATAGAGAGTCTGCAATCCCCAGAGGAAGCGGAGCCTCCTAGTTCCCTGTTGTGCTCTGCATATCAGTGGGAATCCAGGCACGAAGGTCAAGAGATGTGTGTGTGCAGTCTTCAACGGAAGCTCAGTGGGCTGCTCATGGTGGACCTGGGGACTCTCCGACAGACTTGCACTCTTGGGATAGTAAAACACACTTAGAGAGATAGAAAACAAAAGACATCATCCCAATCCATCCAGTGATAGAAACATTTGGATTAGTTACAGAATAGCCAAACAGGATTTGGATCCATCTGTCCTCAGGGCTACACCAGACTTTCTGATTCTTTGAGCCTAAACAAATGAACTGTAGAGCTGTTAGGACAGGCCCCGGGACCTGGGGCTGACCAAACACTCATCCTGCCTTGAGAGCTTCTCCAACAACCTGGAATTCCACCCCTAAGATTGCACCTGTTGTGGCTCAAAAAGGAGGGTTTTGGAGAAGGGAGGAAAGGCTCACACCTGTCTTGACCACAAGCACTTCTAGATGTCACTAGAACAGAGCATTCTGTAGCCTCAGGGGTTTGACCCAACTTAGCATCCTCACCAGTTACATAACTACTGCTTAGCGCAAAACCTGGGAACATACTTGATGTGCTCATGGGGACACAGAGGCACTCATGTTTCCTGTGCACATCACTGCTGGTTTAATCTCTCCCCAGGCCGTGCTGGCTGGAGTTGCTGGATTTCTTTATGAGAAACGGGGTGGAATCTGCTGGGTGAGTTCAGGTCAGGGCAGGGAAAGGAAGGAGGCTCAGGCGAGAGGCCAGTCCAAGCCTCCTACCCCACCATACTTGAATGTCACCAAGCATGGCCCTTTTGTCCCCAGTGCAGGCTCTGGGAGAGACTGTATTGCTGAAGTCTGCCCCTGCCTCCTCCCCTCCCCAGGCCCTGCTGAGGACCCTTCTCATACTGGCATCTTTCTGCACCGCCATTGCAGCCATCGTAATTGGGGCTAGTTACTTCCATGAATACCAGTACTCTGTAGATGAAGATGACTGTAAAATCTACTCAGAAAACTGGCCCACTAAATCCCCCATCACCCCAAGTCCCAAAGAAGTCAGAAGGCAAAACCTGTGCATCTCCCAGGTGAACATGCTGAAGGTAGGTGGCCAATGTGAAGGAGTGGGCAGGGAGAGCCAGGAAGGGGCGAGAATAAGGCCGTCCACAGAAACAGGTGCCCCTGCTCTTCACCTGATGATCGTCACCAAGCACCACAGGAAGAGTTCCTGCGACCGTGAGTGCTGCAGACCAGTGGCACAGACAAGCCCTAAAATACTGACCATGAGAAAACCGGGACCGCAGCACTTCAAAAGTGTTGCAAAGACATTAAAGGAACCTGCTCCCTTGGTCCTCTCAAGTCTTGGAGGTTGTCAGGGAATCAAGTCCTAGACTCAAGTCCATCTCCGTAGAGATGAGGACACTGGAGCCCAGAGGGAAGGGATTGTAGCTGCATCCTACACACAGGATGCACTGACTCACTCCAGAAGCCACAAAATTGGGGATGAGGGGTGCAGAGTGACCCATGTTGGCAAAAAGCATGGAAAGGGAAGGAGAGCCACTGAATCTGGTGACCCTAGCTTTGGCCCTCTGTCCCCAGGCCCTGGTCATAAGCCTCCAGGCCATGCTCATGGGTGTCTGGGTCCTGTTGCTTCTGGCATCTCTGGCCCCCCTGTGCCTGTACTGCTGGAGAAGATTCCCCCCGAAGAAGGTGAGTCCCTGAATGTGTGTCTGTGTGTTGGGGGTAGTAGAGCTGTTCACAGGAGACAGCAGTGGAGGATGGGTGATTTTGGAAGGAAAAGGGCCCTCTATATAAGTTCCAAGTAACATCGTGCCTTTCTACCCCAACTCAGAAATCCTGTTTTCAATCAAGTGTCTCCAGCCCAAGAGCCCAGGAAGCCAGGGAAGTTCATAGCTATGTTAGCCCTTTGGTGCTTTCTGAATCAGGTACCTTTCAGCCAATGTTAGATCTGGCTGACTCCAGAATCAAGCTGTCCTGGAAGAGAGAATTTGCCCTTTCTCTCCTGATCAGGGTTGCTTGCTCTCTTCCTCCCTAGAAAAGACAAGAAAAGAAACTACTGGGAGCAAATGGGATCTAGCCCTGAGCACTCACTCCTTCTGAAGCAGAAGGTGCTCCTTCTGCTCTACCTGTCCCCGTCTCTGACTCTTGGAAGAAGCAGCAAACTGGAGGGAAGAGACTCCAATAACCTCACGACCATGGGGTTGTGCTCATCCCACAACCATGGCCATGCCCTGCTCCACCGACCTTCAAACAGCTCTCCACTCCACTGCTCACTTCGTCATCCTGCACCCCTCCCTGTCCCCTCCTTTGCAGTAATTTGAAAATAAATTGCTCCTGGATTCTTACTTTGCTATTCCAGGGAAGTTCTCTTGGCTGGGAGGGCAGTGGAGCATGAGCCAATCACAGACCCCAGAGGCTCCTCCCACAGATCCAACCTTGTACCTGGGTCTAGAGTTGCTGGCCCTGAACCTAGACCCCCTTTGAGTCTGGTTCTGTGGCTGTGGATCCTAATGCCTGGGTATGAAGGACGAAGGGTGCGGAGACTCTGAGTCCTGCTCCCTGTCATTCAGATTTAAAAAGGTAAATGCTCAGCCATTTGATGATTGGATTTTTATTTTGACCATTTGACAATATTAAGAAGTAGACACATAACGCCAAGATAAAATTATTTTAGAAATCATCTTTTTCAAGAGAGGATGTCCAACAGTATGATGAAAAAAAAAACAGAATAATTGTCCCCATGGAAGGGAAAGAACTGAAATGCAGGATATGAATCATTTATTTTTAAATTTATGGGTAAGCTACCAGAAAAATGAGGGAAACTCTCAAATGTCATAAAAGAAGTAGGGGCGCATTCAGAGAGATGAGTCTTGAAACCAGTATCTGCCTGTGTCAGGTTCCACATGCCCAGGGCTCCAATTGAAGGACCCACCAAGTCCAGCAGCCTCTGCCTGTACTCAAGGCTACTCTGTGACAGAAAAAGGACACACACCATATTGATAGTGAAGACTCAGTTCTTTTCTCCATTGTCCATCCGATAACAAGGACAAGCTTTTGAGAAAAAGGAAAAAGAAGTTTTATTAATTTGTCAGCAAATAAGAAACTCAGCAGATTCAAGATTCAGAGACTGCAATTGTAACTTCCAGGGGGAACAGGGGGCTTTTTAAAAGGAGAATACATGGGTCGGGTTCCAGGTGTGTCCATCAGGAGTACAACTCATAACCAGATGTAGCCTTGAGAGATGGCTGTCTCTTAGATCTACTAGTACCGATTCCTAAAAATTTTTCATTCCTTGGTCAGTGAGTCAAAGGATACAAAAAACCCAGCGTAGGACAGGAAGAATATTGATCTTGCTTCTCCCACAGTTAGGGAGGGGAGAAGAAGGAGAGAAAGAAAGAAAGAAAAAAGAAACACGTTCATTTTTAAATAAGCCTCCAGTGGTTGAGCAGCAAGATTTATATTTAAAGCCTGAAGTGTACCCTGTTACGTGAAAGGGACCCCTGTGACAACCTCAACAATAGATGGGTTCTGGAGGAATCCAAGCCCAGGCTTCCTGCATCCTCCCAAAGTGAGAGACCACCCAGGAACATGTTTGTGTTTCTGCCTAGGGAAGTCCACTTAAAAGTCAAAAATTTTTATTGGGGGCTGCCACAGAGGCACTCTCTGCCTGCACAGCTACTACAATTCAAGACTCCAAAGGGAAAATCAGGCACCTACATCACATCTGTACAGTCCAGGCGAGCCGAGGTGGTGGAGTTGTGTCAGGGACATAAAACCACCTTCTCAGCACAGGAACACTGCAAAACCCAAAAGCCAAGAAGACTGCCCAAGGCCAGCCCTTCACACAGAACCTTGCTGAGAGCAGTCCACTGTTCCACTCCCTCCTGTGCACTGCCCTCTGGGCTTCTGCCAGCCTCCTGCAACTTAGAGCCTCCCAGGCTGAGCAGTCAGAGTGAAGAGCTCTAGGAATCTTCCACCTCAGGGGATAACTGCGGGGAGTCCACTCCATCAGCGAGATGACCAGGAGAATCTTGGTGAAAGGAGTGAGATGGAGAGTCACAGACACAAGCTGGTTGCAGCAAGAAGCCACAGATTGTTCAGAGGATCAAAAACCCTGGAAGGAGACTTTAAAGGCCCTCAAGGTGGCAGTGAGTCAGACGCCGCCTGTCGGAAACAAATGCAAACTGTTTGGAGAAATTCACCTTCACTTGGGGCTCCAATAAATTCCTGAAAGCATGGTTTCACAGAGGGGGGGAAAACAAACACCTGAGATTTAGCACAAACTCCAAACATCAAATCAAGGACACAAATCTTTCAAAACTGTCATATTTAGATATAGAATACAAAGTTATAAAGTTAGCATGTTTCCTATGTTCAAAGAAATAAAAAATGGTAATTCAACCATGGGCAAAAATAAGAAAATTTAAAAAGTAATCAAATATGATTTTAAGATCCCAATGAGAGCATCTAGAAATGAAAATTATAGTAACTCAAATAAAGATCCCAGTAAGCAAACAGCTGCAGAAAGAAGTGGTGAACTAGAAGACAGGTCTGAAGGAACTGCCTGGAATGCAGCTGAGACACCAGGTCTCACCGATGTCCAGGCAGAAGCCCAAGACGAAAAAACAGAGTGAGAGAAATGTTCAGACACAGTGGCTGAGAAATTCCCTGAATTAACAACAGAATAATAATTCTCAGAGAGAGGAAACGAGCAAACATAAAATGAAAAGAAATTCTCATCAAACACTTCAAAGCAAAATTTCAGGAAACGAAAAGAACATCATTTTGTTTTGTTTTGTTTTAGTTGTAAGTGGACACAAGACCTTTATTTTATTTATTTATATGTGGAGCTGGGGATTGAACCCAGTGCCTCACATGTGCTAGGTGAGCATTCTACCGCTGAGCCACAATCTCAGGCCCCAAAAAGGACATCTTAAAAGCACTCAAGTGACACTGAGCAAAAAAAAAAAAAAAAAAAAAAAACGGCAAAATTAGCCAGGCTCAGTGGCACCCACCTGTAATCCCAGTAACTCAGGAGGCTGAGGCAGGAGGATTGCAAGTTCAAAGCCAGCAGGATTGCAAGTTCAAAGCTAGCCTCAGCAACTTAGCAAGTCCCTAAGCAACTCAGAGACCCTGTCTCAAAATAAAATATAAAAAGGCCTGGGCATGTGGCTCAGTAGGTTAAGTGCCCCTGGGTTCAATCCCTAGTACAAAAACAAAACAAAACAAAGAAATGGCAAAATTCTTTCTTTCCCTCCTGGCAAAAAACAATAAAGTTAAAGGGTTTTATAGACTTTGTTTGGAAAAGAAGTTAATTCAATTTAGCCTTTGCTAGCTTATTTATTCATGTGTTCAGGCAACTAATACCTGATTGGAATAGTTAAATGCAAGTCCTTTAGTAAGAGTTCAAAGACAATTACTAAAAGAATAGAAATAATCATAAAACTTTAAATTTGGAGAAAAAAATGTAAAATGAGAAAAAAATGACTGCAAAGTAAGAAAACAGGAGATAAAAACAAATGCTTTTTAAAAAGAGACAAATAGCAGAAAAACAAGGGTCATGGGTCGAAATTAAATTATGTAAGTAACTGCAGTAAACACAAATGGATAAATTTGTCCTTAAAAATATAAAGATAGACTGTATTTTATAAAATTCAGCCATATGCCATTTGCATAAAACAAGAACACAAAGACTGAGAGTAAAAGGATGGGGGAAAAGAAATAACAACCACATTGGCACAGTTCCACTAAAATAAGACTTTAACTAGCCTGCACAGGCCCTGGGTCTGACCATCAGCACCACTAAATAAATATATAAGTAAGTAAGACTTTAAGGTAAATAGTATTCCTAGAGACTGTCAATCTCGTAGTCGTTCTTCCTTACTAACAGAAATCTAGGTCTGTTCAAGGCAGCTATTAAAAAAAAAAAAGTCACCACCCCCAATCTTTTTTGCAACCAGGTGTGTTAGTCCCTTTTCTCTTGCTATAACAAAGTACCTGATGCTGGGTACTTATACAGAAGAGGTTGGCCAGGAGTGGTGGCACACACCTGTAATTCCAGCTACTTGAGAAGCTGAGGCAGGAGGATTGCAAACTCAAGGTCAGCCTGGGCAACTTAGTGAAATCCTGTCTTAAAATAAACCTCAAAAGGGCTGATCTAACTCCTGGGTTCCTTCACCAGTACTACCAAAAAGAGAGTGAGAGAGAGATTTATTTACTCATCATAGTTTTGGAAGCTAAAAAGACAAGACCTGGAAGCTGCTCAGGTGAGGGCACCCTTAGCTGCACATCACAATATGGCTGGGAGCATCGCGGTGGGAACATGTGCAAGAGGGAGGGACCATGCAGTAAGACAGGAAGCCAGAGCGAGATCGAGGGCCCAGCGGGCTCTTTTTATAACTCGTAACTCACTTGCAGAGAACTACTTTGGTCCCTTCCAAAGGCGTGCCTCCAGTGACCCAACCACCTCGAATTGGGCCCCACCAATAGGCTCCACCAGGGGGACCAAGCTTCCAACACATGAGCCTTTGGGGGACAAGCCACAGCCAAACCATGGCACAAGGGTTGCTGTGACTCCTGCTCCCAGCCAAGGACAAGTCGAGAAAAGTCACCTGGAACAGAATGATTGATCCATCCTCTCCACCTTCTGCCCTTTGCCCCCCCCCACCCTTCTCCATCCCACTTGCTCCCTCCAGGACCTGGGGCCCCATTCCTGGAGCTGGAGGACTCATCTCATGGCCAGGAGAAAACCAGCTGCAGGCTCCAGGAGTGTGGGCCCTCGACAGCATAACCGACTGCCCAACCCGTCCTGGACACTCACCTCTTCGTATAAGAAAAATAAACTCCTTGCCGGCTTTAAAAAGAAAAGGGAAGCAGGAAGGGAGGAAAAAAGGCATTTACAGTAACAACAGAACTCTAAGTTTCCTAGGAATGGATCAAGATACTCCAGACTGACTGAAAATGATCCTAAATGAATGGAAAGGTCTATACCATGCTCACAGAGGGGTTTGGATATGGGATGTCCCCCAAGCCTCGTGTGCTCAGAGGTGGGGCTTTGGGGAAAAGATGAGATCAAGAGGGCTCTGCTCTCAGCAGTGGATTAATCCATCGATGGCTGAGTGGACTACTGAGAGGGGCCTAGCTGGAGGAACGAGGTCACTGGGGTCATGCACTATGGGGCCCCTCTTCTCTGTGCCCCTTTCCTTTCTGTCTCCTTTGTTCCAGGCCCCTGAGCAGCTTTCCTCCACCACCCCCTCCCACCACGACGCTTCTTCTGGAAGCTGGCTGACCGTGAACTGAACCTCTGAGACCACAACATAAACCTCTCCTCCTCTAAGTTGCTCCTGTCAGGTATTTTGGTCAAAAAGTTGACTAACACAAATGTCATCTCCCTCTAAATTGCTGCGTAGATTCAATGCAATCCTAATTGAAATCTCAACAGAGTTTTCTTCGTGTTTGATAGACCTCTTCTCAAATGGATATAGAAGATTTTTTTTAAAAAGCAACACAGACGATTTCAATGCTCCCTGAAATTCAGCCACAGAGCTGGACAAGCAAAGTCTGACCACAGCCCCAGTTGGCAGAACTGTACCAGGGACAACCCGGGGACCACAGAGGGAAAGAGGACGCAGAGGAAACGGTGTTCTGAGGGGTTCTGAACTTGCGGACACCTGAGCACACGCATCAGCCTGCCACTCCTGGCCCGTGACCTTGGGTCAGTTTCCAAACCTCCTTTGCATCTGTAAACTGTGGACAGTTGTTTAAAGCCCGACTAACAGGAGGGGGACATGACAGGCACAGAGGCAGCCAAGTCTAAGCCTTGGACACCCTGCGGCAGGAATCAGGCAAAGGGAAGAAGTGGACCAGTAACAGCAAAATGTGGGAGAACAGAAAGTCCTCCATAACCCCAAAGGTCCTCACCTCTGTTCAGAGGAAGGAGAACCAAGTCCCCACATGAGATACCCTCCTCCTCCTCCAAACTTCTAGAATGGGCTTCGGAAAGCCGGAGCCACGTAAATCATCACTGGGGCTGACCTGCACAGACACTGTGGAAGGCATAGGTCACCAGCACACAGAGACAGGGAGGGAGGGCTCCCTGTGGAGACTGATATTATTCCTCAATCTTACTTTTTTTCTTACTTTATTCCTTGTGATTTTTTTGTCTGACTGTGACCCCAGTTGGTCGCCTGGAAATCAACTGAGCACATCTCAGAATGAAAACTAGATTTCCCAGCCTCATTTAGGCAAAGAGATTCAAGGGAAGTACTGCCTGTACCTCGTGGGAAGCACCCACAGGAGAAAGGTTGTGCCCGCTGCCCACTGCTGCCCACTCTGCTTCTCTTCTCTGAGGCTTGGAATGCAGGTGTGATGGCAGGCCTTTGAGTAAGCCATCTTGGGTCATGAGGTGATTTGAAAATAGAACATGTTCAACCGAGAACAACAGGACGTAAAAAGTGGGACCTGTGCACAACACGCTAATCCTGCGCTGCCTGCTCAGATGTCAACGTGTGGAAGAGACAGGTTACTTTACCTTATTCTGTCCGTCACAGCCAGACATGGTTCTAATTTTCACATCACCAAGAATGACAGCTAAATTTGTCCAGTGAGCACACAAAGGATGAAACCCATCATTAAAGAATGAAGATCCTCCAGAGGATTTACTGGCAGGATCTGGCAACCTCCTGTGTTTATTGCCTCTGGAGGATCTGAGTCTTCGGAAACAGCTCCCCTCTGCCTGCCCCACTTCTGCCTGCCCCACGACTCCTCCTCTGATTCCTGATCCCTCCTTCCTTCCCTGCAGTCTCAGAAAGTTCCAGATATTTACAAAAAGCATGATGACATGACATATCACCTTTGAAAAGTGTCAGTGACAAGCAGTGTTGGGGCAGCATGGATAAAATGAAGGTGAGAGGAGAAAAGTCAAGGTGCCACCTATAGCATCTGTGAGAGAGAGAGACGGCCAAGCTCTCATTTCACTCATTTGCCTCCACCCCATGCGGGTGCCTCCTGAGCCTGGATTCGCTGAAGACGCACATCAACCCAAAGATGTGTCCTTCTTCCTTTGCTAGTCCAACAAGCAGGAGGTCAGCCATGGCCACCCACTGAACACAGTCCTGGCCCACAGCACAGTTCACCGTCCCCTCAAAGATGATGTGCTGGGGCTTTCCAGCAGGTGGACTCACTCAACAACTGTAGGCACTCGTTGCCTCCAGTGCTTGTGGACATCCACCGAGACAGACCACATCCTGAGTCATAAAACAAACCTCAACGAATTTCAAAGAACCGAAATTGTACAGAGTGTATTCTCTGACCACAATGGAATCTACCCAGAAAATCAACAAACAGGAGGTTATGGGGAGATTTTCAAACACTTGGAAATCAAATCAAATACTTCGGAATGATTCGTGGGTCAAAGAAGAAGTATC
Organism: Urocitellus parryii; assembly: GCF_045843805.1. Lineage (NCBI taxonomy): Eukaryota > Metazoa > Chordata > Mammalia > Rodentia > Sciuridae > Urocitellus > Urocitellus parryii. The sequence continues at coordinate 242,239 of NW_027552340.1, forward strand.
AAGAGAACTAGAAAATACTTTGAATAGAACAAAAATGAAAGTTCTATCTATCAAAACTTGTGGGAGACATCTAAAGAAGTATTTAGAAGGAGATTTGTAGTAGTAAATGCTTGTATGAGAAAAGAAGAAAGGTCTCCAATCAATAATCTACTATGTCATCTCAGAAAGTAGAAAAAGAAAAGCAAAATGTACCCAAAATAAGCAGAAGAAAGGAAATAATAAAGAAGAGAAATTGATTAAATATGAAATGGGAAAAAAATCAGGGAAAAATCAAAGAAGTCCAAAGTTGTGTTGAAAAGCTCGATGAAATGATCAATTTTCATCGACAAAGCAAATAAGAGAAACTACACAAATCACCAAAATCCAGAGTGAAAGGGGGATGTCACAATTCCTGCAGACACTAAAAGTATATGAAAAGGACAGAAGGATAAAAGGATAAAAAATACAGGGATATAGAAGAAAATAAGGGTGGCTGAAGTTTAGGCCAAAAGTTCTTAGATATTGTTATGAGTTAGATAATAGGTGTCCCCAAAAGCTCAGGTGTGAGACAACGCAAGGAAGTTTAGAGGTGGGATGATCAGATTATGAGAGTCTTAACCTAATCCCTGAAAGGGATTAACTGGGTGGTAATTATTAGCAGGTAGGGTGTGGCCAGGGGAGGTGGGTCTTTGCACATGTACTTTGTGAGCTGAGTTTAGTCTCTCTCTGCTTCCGGGTGACACCTTCCCAGCTACTTTCCTCTACCACACCCTTCTACCATGATGTCTGCCTCATCTCAGGCAAAGAGAAATGGAGTCAGCCATCTATGAACTGAGACCTCGGAAACTGTGAGCCTCCAAAAAACTTTTCCTCTAATTGGTTCTTGTCAGATCCTTTGGTCACAGCAATGAAAAAGTTGACTAACACAGACATGAAATTAGTAAATTTGATTTCCTAAAAAGGAATAACTTTTGGTTTACAAAATATTTCGTTAAATGACAAGCTACATGTTAGAAAAAATACTTATAAGCCATATTTCTGGAAAAGGACTTGTAGCCAGAATATATAAAGAACTCTCAAAACTCCATAGGAAGGGGCTGGGGAGAAAACTCAGTTGGTACAGTGCTTGCCTTGAATGAACAAGGCCTTGGGTTCAATCCCCAGCACCATAAAATAAAAAATTTTTAAAAACTCAATAGGAAGAAAACAAACAATTTAGATTTTAAAAATGGCAGAAGTCCTAAATAGACACTTATCAAAGAAGATATATAGATGGCAAATGAGTACATGAAAAGTTGTTCAAAATCAGCCTGTGGTCGATGCAAATTAAAATCATAATCAAACACCACTACATGCAAAGCGGAATAGGTAAAACAGGAAACACAGGCCACATGTCGACGGGAATGCAAATGGTGCAGCCACTCTAAAAATAATTAATTTAAACTTAAATAATATGATTCTGTGATCCCACTCCTGGGTTTATAACCTAGAAAATTAAAACTCACCTTTACACAAAAGCCTGTGTGTGAATGTTCATGGAAGTTCTCTTTATGATTACCCAAAACTGGAAATGACCCAATAACCTTCCATGGGTGAATGGATAAGCAAACTGTAGGAATAGCCATATACTGGAATACCACTTATAATAAAAAGAACTATTGACACAATAAGGTGAATGAATCTCGAAGTCATGCTGAAGAAAGTCTCAAAAGGTTAAAATTTTCCTAATTCCATTCATATGATACGCTCAGAAAGTAAAAACTATAGTGACAGAGAACACATAGATGGTTTCCTGGGGCAGGGAGTGGGAGGAGGCTTTGATTAAAAAGGGATCACACAGGAGAGATTCGGGGTGATGGGATCATTCTTGACCCTAACCAGGATGCACATCCAAACATGCATTAAAACTCATTTAACTGTGCGCAGAAAAAAAGAAAAGATCACTTTTACTAGAATAATGAGAAAATAAGGAAAAGGAGGAAAGTTTGGGGTTGTTGACCCATGTCTAACTCCACATCCCAGATTCATGAGGATGCATTTCCCCATCAAGGCTGGAACCTCAGCCTGTGGCTTTAGCTGTTTTCAGATACACAGATACACGGGTACATTATCATTGTTCTTATTGTTGTTGTGTCATTTTTAATGGAAAGGGGGGATGGCATGACATCCGATTTACTACAAAAGAAAAAAAACAAATATCTGGAACTTTCTGCGACTGCAGGGAAGGAAGGAGGGAACGGGAATCAGAGGGGGAGTCATGGCGCAGGCGGAAGTGGGGCAGGCAGAGGGGAGCTGTTTCCGAAGACTCAGATCCTCCAGAGACAATAAACACAGGAGGTTGCCAGATCCTGCCAGTGAAAGTCCATTCCAAGCAAAAGGACAAACTGAGTTGACATGAGTTTATCTGAATGAAGAATGGAAGGAATTTACATCCAGTGTGGCCATAAAAGGACTGATTTAGAAACACTGTAGAAGAAAAATACCTGCCATCTTCAGCTTGAGAGAGAAAGTAATTTATCAGGGTTTTTGTTCCTGTTTCACTCTGCAAATGTTTCTTAGGACAATACATATTTTAAACTTCATGATTAACCAGTTCAGAAACAGAACTAGAACGAAGCTGAATTTAAATTCAAATGCCTGGTTCCCTATTTATCTCTTGCATGCCTTTGAGAGGTGATTAACGCTGCCACCTAGTGGCTATAAAAAGTTTTCTTCAGGAGGAAAAAAAAGAAATGAAATAATTCAACTTTTGTATGCAGCTCTCTGAAAAGCATTCATTCATTTTGAACAAATATCTGCTAATGCCTCCTATGTGGCATCCTCCTCTGCCTGAGCCTGCTGGTCAGGTTGTGCCATTATACCCCCTAAGCCCCAGATTTAGAGGGAGGTGGAGTTTTTTCCTACTGCCCCATGGCCTCCAGCCAATGTTCTCCCTGTCCTCCTTCACCTGCTTCAGGGCACACTACTCAGGAAGCAGATTTTCCAGTTCTGAGCTGGAGCCCACCCTGCATCCATGGTCAATCAGCTCAGTCCTGCCCTGACCCTTTCACTAAACCTGGCCCAGTGAGACACAGGCACCATGGAAGAAGGACCCCAGGGACAGCTTCTGCTCTCCAGCCCACAATGGTGAACACAGAGATCCTGGAGATTCCCCCATCTCAGAAAGCAGTGTGACCCACAGCCCACAGCAGAAAACCCTCAGAACACAGTTCCGAGCCCCCAGCAATCTGGTCACTTTCAGCTCAAAAGACAGGGAATTCCTAAACAAGACACAAAAGGCACCAATCATAAAAGGGCTGCCGCTGAAATTTTCTATCAAATTGGAAATAAAGTATCAGCAAAAAATACTCTTAAAGATGACCCTTGCATAATATTTTGTTCCTTTTTCACAAAATGGAATTCTGTGTCTCTGGTACAGCTGGCAGGTATATACATACACCACAGTACAGCCAGCCATAATACTCTGTGCCACCAGGAGCCCCTCCTTCAGCCAGAGACTGGCCAGGACATCCCTTGTGGATTTATCATAAGGACAAATGATGAAAATTCGCCTGAGGTGGGTAGTGACCTTGGTAAGAGTCCACATCTTATAATTCGACTTAATCCAAAATGACATGACTCAAATCCAAAAGAGACAGATAAATGAACACCTCCTTTAAGGAATAAGTCCCTGCTTTAGACTAGAAATAAGGTCAAGATGCCCATCAGTGAGACACATCCCAACTATAGAGTTAAGAAGTTCAGGAAACACATTCCCCAAAATTAGGGGAAATGGGTACATGGTAAATTAGAGAGAGGGTAGATGGAAAGGAGACAACTGGACAATACAAGAGTGGCCAAGATTTAAAGTCTAGATTTATTATCACTTTCACATACCTTAATCACAAATAGCGCTGTTAAATCAATGGTTAGACCTTACCCACAGGTAAGTAATAGTAACAGTACTACCAATGTAATACTATTTAAATTCACAAAGCAGAATGAATCAAAAACAAAGAAGAAAGGAAAAAAATCCAATGGTCAACATATCAGAAAATGACTCCCATAACAGTAACAGTCAACATATCCAGTTCCCAGCACAAAGGAGAACTAAAATCACCCTCTTAGATCATGTCCCTGAACTATCGCTCTTACATGTATTAATATGCCTAGCGAGTGAGGGGCACTCTACCCGCATCTCAGAGTGTGCACTTCTTTCTTCCTTTCAAAAAATTCAACTTGTGCCTCACTTTGAACCATCCATAAATTCCTTTCTGCGACAACATCAAGGGCCCTCACGCCCTGAATTAAGGTCTGCCCTCCCTTTGGGGGACAGCCCTGTGATAGAACCACAAGTAAAGAGGAGTCATATGAAGAGCAGCACTTTCAATGAGAAGGAAATAAAACCAACAGCAGAGATACCACTCCAGAAGCTTTGGAAGTCAAAATGATCAGGAAGTGTAGTAAAAGAAATAGAGGCCAGTCACAAGGACTGATGAAATCAAGAACTGTCACGGTAGCTGAAATCTGACGCCCCGTCCATGGCTGAATTCATAAAGACTTAAATGGTTTAGTGGAGGGACGGGATGAGAGGAATTTAGAAACGTAGAGCTATTCCCAGTGAATTTAAGGGACACATGTCAGTCTCAGCCATGGATGGAAGTCAGGACCTGGCATTGAGCCTGCCCACAGTAGGCGTGCATATAAATATTGGCAAAGTGAACCCCCAAACCAGAACAGTCTCCAAAGCCAACGAAGATGCGTGGTATAGACACTAGGTGGCGCTGTTCGTGGTGGTGGAAAGAAAGGCGGGGCTTAGAGAGCCTAGAATACAGATTGGCTGTTAAGAGAGTGAGCGGCAGGCAGATTATCCATTGGCTACGAAGATATGGTCATTCCCCCCAACACACACACACACACACACACACACACACACAAACTAAGAGGACACGCCCTAACACCCCGCAGGGGCTCCGAGCCGTGAGCTGGCGACCCGCAACTGAGCGGCGCCCACCCCCTGGGCGCGGCCCTTGGTTCCCTCTACTGCAGGTCAGGCGGGAGGGGGACCAGCCCCCTCGCCGCCCCAGGTGCAGTGCAGTTGGGGAAGGCGAGGTGTCGCCGCCGTGGTAAACGGTGCGTGGCCCAGCTTGCTTGTGCAATGACCGGCCCATCTCCGTGGACAGCTTGCCCCCATCTGTTTCTGCAACTGTTGCCCAGATGGGCCGCGCGTACTACCTAAGGAAGCGCCCATCTGGCACGTACGTGCCGCGGACTTGGGCTTTCCTGCGGCACCTGCCTTCCTAAGCGCCCTGGGCTCACTACTGCCAGGTGGGCCGCTCGGCCGCTCCGCCGCGCTAGCTACTGGGCATCGTGGCCAGCGCAGCCTCACTCCCGGTTTGGGCAGGTTCCCTTCGCTGATCAGAATGAGCTTCCTCGCCACGCGGTTACTTGCTGTTTGGCGGCTTGGGTTCCTTTGGGACTCCAACTTCAAGTTATTCCTGCCAGTGATTCTCTGCGAGGTTTTCTGCCTTCAGCAGAGCCTGTGGGCTGCCTTTGGGGGATCATAATAGAGGACTTGGAAACCAATTAGGTCCTACCCTAGAGACTTGGTGTTTTAAGCCTTCTTCCTAACCAAGCAGTGGCCAGACCCGAGGACAATAATAATAAGAGAAAGGTGTGAGGAAGTCCATTTCTGGGTCTGCAGCAGAAGAGGTCCTCCGTTATGATCACCATGAGCGATGGAGCCCAGCTCCGGGTTTCCTACGGCATCTTATTCAGGCTCACCCTGAGGAGTTAGTTCTCCATGGAGGAAGCGGAGACCATCAGGAAAACCAGAAAGTCTCTCAGGGCGCTGGTGACTGCTGCTCCAGACAGAAGTGTCAGGAGTGTGCTTGGACCATTGCCTGCCAGCATGGCTTTTCTGGTTGAAGAGGGAGGCCCGGGAGAAGGGGGTGCTGTGTTCTTGCTCTCCTTCCCCTGCTCAGACTAGAGAACATGGGTGCGCAGGATGTTTTCTCACCCCTCTGGACCCTCTTTCCACCCCTCTCACCCTGCCCTGTGCCCTACAGGCTGGCCTTTAGGGACTCCATTCACAGGCATGGGGTTGGGCTCAGCCTGTAGGTGTCCTGGCAGGTAAAGAGACCAAAGTGTTTTCTCCCCTGGCCCCCTCTATACCAGACCACTTTCTAGCATGGCACTGTTCTGCCACAGGCCACAAATCTTGCCAATATCCCTGTCCTGAAGGTCTCACCTGTTCTAGTAACCACCCCTCCCCATCCCCTTGCCTGTTCCCATCTGGGGGTGAAAATCGACTTTAACTGCTGCTGGCTCCACCAGCCCTTGTTGATTTCTTTAACTTGCCTCATCCTTGTACATAGTCTGTACTTTAATACTGTTCCACCTTCTGAGAAAGCCATCTGTTTCCTAACAGGACCCTAATGGACATGCTGAGTTTTCTTTCTCTTCAGCTTTACTGTCAATAAGCCTGGAATCAACTCCATTCTCTACAAAACATACAGACACAATGTTCCAGCCATTAAACTCAGCATTGGGGCTGCAGAGTTAAAAGACAAAGGTTACAGTTGATCAATAGACCAGGAGGTAAAGGCTAGGATGAAGGTCAACACCAGGTGGATGTGCAACCCCAAAGGGAAATGATCAAGAGAAGCATCAGAGTCCAGGCAGCCAGGCAAGGAGGTGGGGTTCAGGGTTCCAGGTGACAGAGTGTGTGTGGAGGCTAGAGGGGGCATTGCAGGGACTGATGCAAGGTCAGGCTGTAATGTCCACGTGAGCCAGTGTACCCCCATAGACCCCTGGCAGCTGGAGGAGGGGCAGCAAATGGTTGGACTTCCACTGTCGAAAAGTCATTCTTGCAGGGACAGAAATGGAAGTTGCAAATTTGGGTGCCAGGAGCCAACTGCAAGAAATTAGATAAAACATAAGGAAACAGTGAACCAAAACAAAAGCAGGGACAGTGACATAGAGGAGATAAATGAAGGAAATTCCCAGGAAATAGAACCTGGTGGTACATCAGGTGTGTCAAAGTGTGAGCCTGGCGGGACTCAGATTCTATGATGAAGCATCTGGGTGGCACTTAGTCTGATAAGGGAGGCATGGAAAACTGTGGGCACAACATGTTCTGTCAGAGTTTGTGGGGTAGGCAAGCAAAGTTGCCCCTGAGGAAGCTGGGGACATAGGTCTCAAGCGCAGAACAGTCTAAACTAAAGTTATGCATTCAATCATCCCTTTCAAGACCTTAGAGGAATGGCAAATGGGCTTCCCACATGTCCCTGCTATTTGATAATAAGTCAATGAACAATAATGATAGTTCTGATCATTTCTTGAGCACTACCAGGCACTATATCAAGTACTTTATGATGAATAATTTGGCCTTGTTTATTATAATCCTCCCAGCAACCCTCTGAAGCCCTAATTTGGAAACTCAAAGAAGTTCAGTAACTTGATAGGCTGCACAGCTAGAAGATGTAATAACTGAAATTTTAATCTAGAAATCCTGATCTTGGCTTCTTAATCATTTCACTGAATAAACACCTCAGTTGTTCAATGTATTCAAGAAGGGTTTTTTATTTTTTGTTTTTTAAGAACAGTCAGTCCTTTAAAATAAGGCTTGCATTAACTGTCCTTCTTCCTCCACCTGTCATCTCTCAGGTCTGTATTTGTTGCTGTAAGAGCCCCAAGCTTTGCTGCTTCGCCCCTATCTCCCAATGGTGAGGCAGACAGAGGGAGGAGCCCCTTCAGCCAATTCTGAAGAATTCTCAACTCCATTCCAACTGATCTGCACTCCAAATTGAGTAAACAGCTGTGAAAAGCATTCAGTCTGGGGAGTGACTTCTGCAGTGAGAGGAGAAAACACAAGTCCTGTTGTTACTCTGGTTTAAGGGTCCATGGGCTCTGCCTGGACTCCAGGAGGTGGTTCCAATCCCCCCACATCTCTTTCCATGCCTCCTGGCTGCAAAACTACCCCTCCCCAGTGCAAGCACCCTGACCCAAGAACCACTCACCTAAATGCACCCCTGAGGCTCCCACCTTTCTCCCCCAATATTTCACCACAAAAAAAAATTTAAACATTACAGGAAAGAGGAAAAACCAATTTCCAGTAAATATCCATATATCTAGACTCTACAATTATCATTTCATTGTATTGGCTTTATATATCCATTTATTTGTGCATCCATTTATCTATTTTTAGGCATTTAGAGTAAATTGTTGATCTCTATGCAGTGGCCCCTAAATACTTCAGGGTACGTATCATTGATTAGAGTTCCATGTTTGTTTCAGTTCCTTTGAAGTAAAATTAACACACAACAAAATGCACAAGTCTGGGGTCTAGTGTATTTATTCTAGCACATACTTTGTCTAAAAATGACACAAACTTATTTTCTTAGAAGTCCAAAATCAGTCCCACTGGACCAAAGTCAAGGTGTCAACAAAGCTGATTACTACTGGAGGCTCCCAGAAACAGTTTATTCCCTTGACTTTTCATTTTCTAGAACATTCCTTGGCCCATGACCTTTCCTTGCATCACACCAGCATCTTGCTTCCATAGTTACATCTCTGCCACACAGTCCAACTCCTGCCTTCTTCTCACAAAGATTTAGTGATCTCAGAGGGCCCACATGGACAACCCGGGGTACTCCCCCATCTCAACACCCTCAGCTTAATCACACCTGCAGAGGTCTTTTGCCCTGTGAAGGAACGTATTTTCAGGAAATCAGGATGTGATCATCTTGGGAGCCATTGTTCAGCCCACCACACGCACCCTTACATTTCTCCAAATGCTCAAGCTTGTGTGAGCCACAAGCATGTATCAATACCCATCAAGATATGGAGCATCCCATCTCCCCCTAGGAAGTCCTCTCATGACCCTTCCCAGTCCGTCCCCATTCCCCATCTCCACCCCCCAGAGGCAACTACAGTTCCTTTTGCCTTTGGAGCTTCTATAAACGTCCTGTGAACGTTCCTGTCCATGTCATTAGGACTGGCCGATGCTACATGAATTGGCAACAGTTTGTTCCTTTCTCTTGCTGAGTAAAGCTCCGACTGGATAGATCACCATTGGCTTATGCAGCATCCTCCTGCTAATGGCTTCCTGCTGCGTCCAGCTCTACTCTCAAACCTGTTGTGCATTGTTCCCTTGACCACTAATAAATTTCTTGCCACCAAGTATCCTTCCCCTCATGCACAACCAGTCACACTCACCTGCCTTGCAAGACCAGGGCAAAGGCCACCCCTCTGAGAAGCCTTATGTAAACCTCAGCCCCAGCTAAGCCAGGGGACACTTCCTCCTCCCAGCCCTGGACATACTTTGGTCCCTACCCCTGACAATTTATGACCTTCACATGTTTACAGGCCTGACTCCTCTCTCAAGCCAGTTCTGTGTCGACACTTAAGGCTGTCTGGGTTGGCATCAAGATGTGTGGTTCCAAAACCAGCACCTGGTGGACTGATATTGTGGTTCTGCTGTCTTCATCTGTAATGTGATGACCTTCATGGGGTCATTATAAGGACTGAATAAAATACACACATGAAGCAACTGGCACAATGCCTAACTCAGCAAGCGTCTGAGATATCGGCCTTCATACACGTTTGTGGAGTGAGTGAGGAGGGAGCTTGCTAAATACTGATGCGATTTGCCCTTGGCCAGAAAAAGCTGGGTTTCTTAGGATTCTGATTGGAGGGAGCAATCTGCTTTGTTGTGAAAATTGACATGAGCATGGGGGACAGACAGGCAGTGGCTCTCAGCTGCCCACTTTCCAAGAAGAGCTGACAGCTTTTATTTGTAATTCATTCTGGTTACTGTTTGAGGACTTGGAGTCCACTTCTCTTTAGATGGAGGGCAGAATTTAGACCAGATTCACAGGAAGAGGATCGCGAGCAGCTGGTTTCCGTGAGATACAGGCCCCTGGTTTCTATCTCAGCTTGAAGACCTTGCTGTGTGGGCCCTGGGGTGGGGCTGACGACTTTCGCTTTCCAAGGCAGATTTTGAGTTCCTAAATTTTCTCATTCTAAGCCAACCTAAAGCCTACAGGTTAATAATCCAGCCATGACTATGAAGAATATCCTCATGTAATCTCTGACTTTTCTACATAATTGATATCATTTTTTCTGAGTAGTTTGTTCACCAAGAACTTGGATTTTGTTAGAATCAAACCTAGGAACTGAAGTCAGTTAGTAGCTGTCCAATCAAACTGTCTTTTACTGTACTACCTTTTGCGCTAAGCATGTATCAACCATGTGCCTACTGTGTAACTGAAATGTGCCTCTGTGATATTTAGAAACACATGATGGTTTCCAGCTTGTTTCCCTAATATGAATTGTGTGGTTAAAACATTCATCATCAGTATTATGTGAAGATGTGATACTACTAGAATGTCCTCTTTTTATAAAAGTTTTCTTCTGTGTGCTTTAATACATGTAAGAACATTCAACCTTATGAAGATCGAGTCATACACAATGAGACTGGTGTGAAATCATGTGTACCTTGGTATGTTTCCTCAATTCAGATAAGATTAGATCACTTATTTCAGTCACATAAATGTTACTTAGTGATTTAAGTGGAACAACTGTTCTTTTATTCTTATGTTATTTTCAATCCCAAATATTATTTTATTTCTATTTTGGTTTTTGATGATTTGCATAGTACTTAATTTAATAAAATCACCATCATTTTGCTTACTAAAAAAGACCTTGAGCTCCATGACCACGGTGTTTTTGTTGTATATTTCTGTTGCATTTTTCTGATTATAAGAATAAATCACACATCCCATTGAAGAAAATTGAAAAACATGGAGAAATAGAATAAGACAAAAATTTCTATCATTTCACAGTTCAGAGATAAGCATTGTTAATATTTGTATATGATTCCTTCTACAAGTGATTGATAGATAGATAGTGGACTGCAACACAAATACATATGCCCATTTTTCCCAGAAATAGAAAAATACCAATAACTGGGCTTCTTGGTCCAGCTAACCAGACTTAGCCTAGCTTTCTACAGATGCTCAATAATGACCAGATGGAGTGGCAGGAAAGCCAGGTGGAAGAAAGCTCCTGGACCTGCCAATTGAGAAGGTCCTGGGTGGGTCACACTGATCCTTCTGCAAATTCCCAAATCCCAGCTGGCTCATTCTTCCCAGGTGCAATGGTTAATTTTGACAGGATTAAGGAATACTTAGACAACAGGCAAAGGGTTGTTTCTGGCTAATTCTGAGAGTTTTTCTAAAGGAACTGGGCTGTCAGTGGACTAAATGGGGAAGATGTGCCCTTCGTGTGGGCAAGCACCTTTTAATCAGGCAATTTCCTATTGCTCCTGAGCAGGGACATGCTCTTCTCCTGTCCTCCTGCCCTTGGATATCAAAATTCCAGGCTCCCTGACCTTTGGATTCCAGAATATATGCCCAGGCTTTTCAATCCTGAGCTTCCTACTGAGAGTTACACCATCTGTTTCCCTGGCTGAGGCCTTAGGAACTGGACTGAGCCATACTCCTAGCATGTCAGTTTGCAGATGGGCTATCATAAGACATCTCAACCTCTATAACTGCTTGAGCCAGTTCCACTAATAAATCCCCTCTCACATAGGGAAATATGAAGACATGCCTTTCACTAATAGTTTGAGAAATCAATTTGGGAGGGGAGACCCAGTGTCCATGAAGAGCTTTGTACTTGTCTTCTCCTCTGAAAGCCAGACCTTACGTGGGAACTGCTCTCTCTCTCTCTCTCTCACTCTCTCTCTCTCTCTCACTCTCTCAGAAAGTTTAAAAGCAATAGGAATATTTGATTCCAGGGTGCTGGGGGTCAAGTTAAGACACTCAGCTTGAGACACAAGGTGAGCGTGATTTCCACAATGGACAGCAGAGGCAAAGCCACGACTGGCCCAGTCTGACTCACTGGTGAGTAGATGGTGGTGTTCCTACCAGTGAAAGAGATAAGATGCTGCTGAATTCTTTCCTGATCTGTATAAAGAAAAGACTTTTGGGTCAAGTCAATGAAAGCCTAACACAAATCACAAAAACAGAGGATTGCTGCCCCTCGATCAATTCCCAGGCCTGATCATTTATAGACCGAGAACACTTTGAGTGGAAACAAGGCTGAGTTGCTCGCCTCCAGGAAGTATCCTAGGACACTATCAAATGTTCATCCTGTCAATCTTTCTCCCAGCCTTCCTCCAAAAGGAAGCCTTTCACCAGGGTGATTGTGTACTGGGGGAAAGGACATAATCAGACACTGAGGACACTGGCTCTGAAATGACCCCCCCAAAAGAGCCCCAAAATACCACTGCAGCCCTCCAGTCAGGGTAGGGCCTTATAGAAGTCAGGCAATCCATGGAGGTGAGCTTATGGAATTAGCTCAGATACAATTCAGTGGGTCCAGTGCACCCCAGAACCCATCCTGGGGTCATTTCTTGAGTTCCAGTTGCATAACTGGAATAGACATGCTTAGCAGCTAGAAGAACCTCACATTGATTCCCTGATCCATGGAGTGAGGGGTCTTATGATGGGAAAGGACAGATGGTCATCACTAGAGCTGTCTCCACCTAGGAAAATAGCAAATCAAAAACAATACCTCATCCCAGAAGGGATCCAAGAGATGGGCACCGTCATCAAGGATTTTAAAATGGATGGGTGAGGATTCCCACCACATCCCCACCCAGTTCTCCAGCTGGGCTTGTGCAGAAAACAGATGGGTCCTGGAGAATGACAGTGGATTATCAGAAGCTTAACTGAGTGATGATTCCAGTTGCAGCTGCTGTGCCAGATGGGGTTTCACTGCTTGAGACGAACACAGCCCCTGATACTCAGGGCGTAGCTACTGATCTCAAAAATACCTTCTCCTCCATCTCTTTCCATAAGGCCCACCAGAAGCAATTCCCTCTCAGCTGGCAAATGCTGAGACATGTATGCCTCCGCTGGAGACATAAAGAGGACAAAAAGGCCATTTCCTCTGTCCCGGAGTGGGAATACACACACCTTCACTGCCCACCCTCATAAGTATATCAACTCTCCAACCCTATGTCATTATTTAGTTCATAGGGATTTGATCACCTTTCCCTGTCCATTAAACTGATGACAGTATGCTGATGGACCTACTGAGCATGAAAGGCAACCACCCTTTACTCAGTGGTAAGACATCTATGTCAGAGAAATAAATCCAAGTACAAATTTCTGGGGGTCAAGTCCAAGAGGCATAGAGGTAGCCCTTCAAAGATGAAGGATAAGTTGTCCCATCTGTCCTCTTCTTCAACCAAGAAAGTAGTACAATGCCTATTGGGCCCACCTTGATTTGGGAAGAACGCATCCCTTGTTTGGGTGTACTACTTTGGCTCATCTACAAAGTGACTCAAAAATCTGCTAGTTTTTTGAGGGTCCCAGAACAGAAGGCTCTGCAACAAGTCTAGCCTGCTGTACAAGCTGCTGTGCCACTGGTCCATATGATCCAGCAGATCCCATGGTGCTTGGCACGACAGTGGCCCCTATAAGTGAATTGCAACCAAGGCCCTTAGAATTCTGGAGCAAGGCCCCGCCATCATCCACAGATAACTGCAGTCTTTTTGAGAGACAGCTCTTGGCCTGCTATTGGGATCTAGTAGAACCTGAAGGCTTGGCAATGGCCCACCAAGTTCCCATGTGACCTGAGCTGCTGGTTGTGAACTGGGGTTCTGACTATCAAAGGATAAAATCAAGCACTCACAGCATCAAATGGAAGTGTGGTAACATGTACCTGAGCTGAGCAGGTCCTGAAGGCACAGGAAGTGGCCCGGCTGTCCGTGGTTCCTATTTCTGCTATGTATACTGTCTTCTCTCCCAGGGTGTCAGGAAGGGAGCGTCTACTTCCACTTACCAAGGTTGACCTGGCTACAACCAGTGCCCAATCTGCCAGCAGCAGAGATCAACACTGAGAGCCATCAATGTACCATTCCCTGACATAACCAGCCGGCTACCCGACACAGGTTGATTACACTGGGCCTCCTCCATCATGGGAGGGGAAGAGTTTTGTCTTTATGGAGGTAGATACCTAGTCTAGACATAGATTTGACTTCCCTGCACACAGTGCTTCTGCCGGTGCTGCCATGGATTCACAGAATGCCTTGTCCACCTCTGTGGCACTCCCAGGGCATGGCTTCTGAGCAGGAACTCACTTCAGAGCCAAAGAAATGTAGCAATGAGCTCACACTGAAAGAATTTACGGGTCTTGCCATGTCCCCCATCACCCTGAAGCAGCTGGCTGGATTGAAGGTGGACTGGACTTGTGAAGACTAGTTGTAGCACCAGGTAGGTGACAATACCTTGCAGGGTAGAGGCAAGCGTCTTCTGAATATAAGTGCTCTGAATCAGCACCCAATGCCTAGTTCTGTTTCTCCCATGGCCCGGGAATCCAGAGGTGGGGATGGGAGTGGCACACTCACCATTACCCCTACTGACCCACTGGAAAATTTTGCTTCCTGTTCCAACTTTATGTACCTGAGCTGGGCCTAGAGGTCTTCGCTTCAGAGGGAGGAACACTTCCATTGGAAGGTAGGAACCGAGGACTGCAAACATCACGAGGACTTCCTCCCCGTTGCGTTAAGACTTCGCTCGTGTGTGCATGTACATCTAACAACATCTGTGTTTTCATTCCCTTCTCACCCATTCGTCACACAACATGAGATCCATTGACTCTGTATCACTACTCAAGTATTGTTAATGGCACATTTAAGCTCTAGGATGTCAGGAGAATAAACATCACTCAAGGACGTGACCTCCTCTTCTGGGAAAGGCTTTGGTTTGTCCCCAGCTGTACTCAGGACAGTTGAATCCTGTTGGCGGAATTGGTACCTTGCTCTTGTCTTTATTCAGAGATTTAACAGTGGCTTAAGGGGATGCATGTGGGTGCCAAGCTGTTGAGGGGAGTACTGGTGATGATTGGTTTTATGTACCAACTTGACTGGCAAGGAATACCTCGAGATTTGGCAAAGGATTATTTCTGGGTGTGTCTGTGGGGTGTTTCCAGAGGAGGTTGACTGTGAGTCAGTGGACCGAGTGGGGAGGACCCGCCTTCAGGGTGAGTGGGCTCCCTCCAATCAGCTGGGGACATAAATAGAATAAAAAGGCCATTTCCTCTGTCCTAGAGTGGGGATACACTCTCTCCTGCTCTTGACATTAGAATTCCAGGCTCTCCATTGTCTGGACCCCAGGACTTCCACCAGTGGTCCCGGGTTCTCAGGCCTTCAGCCTCAGAGGCGCACCATCGTCTACCCTGGCTCTGAGGCCTTGGACTTGGACTGCAGCACTCAGCCAGATCCTGTTTGCAGACGGCCTGTGGTGGGACTTCTCAGCCTCGGTAATCGCGTGAGCCAATTTCCCTAATAAATCCCCCTTGTGTATGTCTATATATCCTGTTGGTTCCTTCCCCAGCACCCTGACGGAAACACCAGGGAGGCTGGGAGTTTCTCAGTGTGTGCTCGGCTTGGCCCCCAGGGACAGCAGAGGCAGCAAGCACATGCCCCTCTTTCCATGGATGGTGACTCGTGACCCCGGGCACACGCAGTCCTGGCCAACGTGGTAAAGAGGGGGGCAGATTAGAGGTCAGCCCACCTGCTCCTCTCCCCCTCCCCCTGGCTCTCTGTCAAGCCTTCCATCTGATTCCAGGGGATGGGGACAGCTGGCTGGCGGTGGTGCCTGGATTAACTTGGTCAGGCTGCCATAACAACACAGCACAGACCCAGGGATTACAGGCATTTAATTCTCAGTGCTCTGGAGACTGCAAGGCCAAGATCAAGGCATTGGCAGGGCCCTCTGTCCTGAGGCCTCTCTCCTTGGCACGCAGATGGCTGCCTTGTTTCTACGTCCTTCCACTCTGCACGCACACCACCAGTGTCATTTGTGTCATTTGTGTCATACTCTCCTCCTCTTAAAAGGACAGATTAGGATTGGATTAGGGCCTACCCTCTGGACCTTGTTCTAGCTCAATTGCCTCCAGAGATTCCATCTCCAAAGACGGTCCTCTTCTGAGGACCAGGGGTTAGGAGGCCAACATTCGAATTTCGGGGGCCACAATTCAGCCCATGACGGAGGCTGACTGCAGACACATCCTTGAGTCTTCCTTCACCACAATCAGCAAGTGGGAATTTCACCTCCTTAAAAATCAAATATTTTAAAGATTAGAGACTTGAACTTAATGAGAATCTGATGCTTGACTTTCAAAAACAAACTAGATCTCTCGAGGCCCGGGGGGCCTGGGTGTGAGCACCCTGCCCTGTGGGGCTGTTCCCTGGATGGCTCTTTCTCTGCTGCACCTGAGAACCACCCTGGGAGCTTTTGTGCATCTGGAACGGAGGCCCTCCCCACCACTAGGTCAGAATCCAGGGTTGGAGCCCAGGACACCAGTAGTTAGGAACACTTCCCTCCCTCAGGTTGTTCCAATGTGCAGCCAGGAGAGGACAGCCTGGGGGGGGGGTGGGGGGTCTGGTCCAAACTGCAGACTTTGGGGCCCTAGAAGTTCTCGTTGGATTTCACAGCTCCCTGCAGTCACTGAAATCCAGAGGGACTTCCAGGCTCTATCCTACTCCCTTGGTGACCAAAACCCTAAAGGACTAGGAACACAGAGAAAGGTCTCGGGACACAGCAGTCAGTGAGCGGTCTCTGTGAGGCCTGGGAGCATCATGGAGCTCCGCTGCTGGGACAGGAAGACACACTGAGCATCCTCAATGTCAGTTACAAATGACTGAAAGGAAACGCCAGGAAACGCCAGGAAAAGCAGAACCACGGCTCATTCCTCAACCATGTTCCAGAGGATCCCAATGGCCAGAGAAGCTGGGAAGCACTCCTGAGTGGGACAGGCCACCCCATGACCAGGAGGCCCAAACTCGTCAAGACGTAGCTTCTTTGAAAAGGGTCGGAGCCCCACCTCCAAGAGGCCTTTTCTGCCCTGAGAACTCACAAACCTTCAAAGCCCTGTGAAAAACACCACTCACCTTCCATCATTCCAGAGAAGCTTCTAATCATGTCCACAGCACGGGCACCGACTGAGGCCCCTGGGCACCTGCCCTGGGCAGAGGCCATTCTTCTCATGCCTTGGGAAGGCAGTGTCATCCTCGGGGGACCTGGTGAGAACCCGGCTGATCAGCTTGAGAGGATCCTTCCCAGCCTCTGAAACCACAGGGCCTTCCTCCCTGAACCCCACTGAACCCCCAGTGGTGAGGGGCCCTCCCACTGAAGTCCAGAAAGGGAATGAGAGTATGGTGCCCGGGACACACCTCCACGCTGCTCTACCCACGAGGGAAAATCACCACATCGGCCTTCTCAAGTAGGTGCAAGGCCCCTCTCCTCCCCTCAGGCCTTCCATGACAGGGGATGTCCTGAGAGTCCCTGGCGGTGGCCTAGAGTGAGGGCTTAGTCCAGGTGCTGACACTAGCAGTTATTAGAGAATGGGCCTCTTCTCCCAGGACTCAGGGTGAGGCTGATCCAGGACCCAGCCCGGATGAGGAAATGTTAGATGCTTCAGGGACACGTTTCCTCACCTGGGAAAAGGAATTATAGCAAGGACTTTCTCTGCTGGGAATGTGGCTCAGAGGTAGAGCACGCGTCTTTCACGCATGAAGCCTTGGGTTCAATCCCCAGCACTGGAAAAAAAGAAAAAAAAAAAAAAAAAAACAGAACCAGGCCTTTCTCAGAGGATTGCTGTGAGGATGCAATGAGATCACACATGTCAGGTCTTAGAGCAGGGCCTGTCTGGTGGCCAACAGAATCTGTGTTAGCTCTGGAACTCAAAGGGCCCGGCATGCGCCCCCTCAACACAATCAGTGGTGTCAGCTTCTCTGTGGCTTCAGAGCCTGCTCGGATTGGGCCTGGGCTGCCCCTTCTCCAAGATAAGCTTCTGGGGCTTCTCCTGGGAAGCACATTTCCATTGCAGCCACTGGGCAGGAAAAGTCTGAGCCTGGAGACCACCAGTCAGAATCTGAATTATACCAGCCAGGTTCCGTACAGCTTAAAACAAGAGGCAAGCAACTATTTGGGTGCCAAGAAATTCTAATCCCTATAAAAATTTAATTTTTCGGACTTGAACCCCACCTTCTAGGATAAGTCATAATGCCACTGAATTGGTAAAAGTCATACTTGAGGTCTCATATTTGTTTGAAGGTGTTTTTCTCAAGTATGGAAAAATACTTACATGGGTAAGCGTGCCAAACGTACCAATATGTTGGGTCGTTTCTTCCCAAACACCGATCTATCCTAGGCACAAAAGGAAGCCAGTTTGGGAGGCCCTGGCATGGATGATGCCTACTGCAGGATTATCTCTAGGAAGAAACAAATCCCCAGCCCAGTGTCACCAGGGCTCTGTGAGGGGTAGACGTGAATGTTGGTGTTCATTCATTCTTCAGCCAACTTGGAATTTCCCTCGTGCACGTCATAGGACCCCCTAACTGTAGAGAAGAGCTGAGCAGCGGCCTGCGTGTCAGTCACTCCTTCAGGCTCCCTGCTGTGACACCCACCTCCCTTGAGCAGGAACACAAGGCCTCAGTCCTCCCCTCTCCTCCCCTTACACAGCGCACACAGGCTAAAGCTTGCAAAACAAAACAGCCAAATCCTAGTAGGCACAAATGAAAAGGAGAGCGAGGACGAACGTGCTGCCGAGCCTGGGCACAGACCTCAAAGCCCAGCGCCGGCTGCTCCCAGGCCGGCCCCACCCAGCACTGAGCTCTGGATTCTGGGGCTGGCCAGGGATCCCAAGTAATTCCTGGGCCTCGCCCATCCGTTCACTCAGATGGATAATCTGTGACCATTCAGTTTTCCTCGCCATTTATAAAATCCCACAGCTTTTAGCAAGAAAAGAAGGAGGAGGAAGAGGACAACAAAGAGGAGGAACAGGAACAGGAGAAGGCGAGGAGGACCCCAAGCTGGAGAAGGAGCCCCGAGGGCCACTTGAGTGGTGAGGAGCCCGACTGGAATGTGGTGGCTCAGACAACCCAAGGATTCGCCAGCCACTGCTTCTGAGGCTGATCAGGACGCACTTGTCAGCTAGTCCCTTCAAGCTTGTCCCTTGGGTCCTCGGCCACCTTCCAGACCCAGTGCTGCAAGGGGCCAGTTGCTCTGAGACGAAGAGCCCCTGGCCCGGCTCTCACTGCTGTAGCACACAGGAAGCTGAAGAGCAGATCGCAAGAGGAGGGGTCAGAGCCCGTGAGGGTTAAGCCCAGACCCAGTGACCTGAGACTTTGGCCTCAGTGAAGCTTTTACTGCTGTCACCAATCTGCCTGGAGCCTTCCTGGTACCTGCTGACGATGGGCCTGCAGGGCCCTCTGCCATTCAACCCCACTCCTTCATCTTATCGGCCACAAGAGCTGGCCTCACTGCTCCACCCTGACCCCCTCCCTGACCTTCTAAACCCAAGCCAAGGCTGCCTCATAAATTGCGGAGCTCAGAAGAAAATGAAAACCCAAGGCCTCCCTGAAAAGCTCAGGGTGGGGAGGCCCCAGCCTCAGAGCACCACATTAGCTCAGCCCTCGGAGGGGGGACCTGGGGAGACCGGGAGGCCTCACTCACTCAGACACGCCCCGTGGTCCCTGCACTAAGGGCCTGTGAGGTTCATGCAGACTCTTCCCCAGGCCCTCCCTTGCCCCATCCTGGAAGCCATCCTAAGTGTGTTATCAGAGGCTTAGGTCGGACTGAGGGAGTCCCAACAGAGCAGGCTCGGCCACCCCTGCCCCCAGCTGACCAGACAGGAGACCAGCAACAGAAAAGCAGAAAAGGGTTTATTCTCAGCACCGCCCCATGCGGAAGACAGGTCTGAGTGCTGTCTTTGGGGTGTCGGCCACAGCTTTGGGGTGAGGCAAGAGCCGAGGGGATTTGCAGAGCTGGCCAACTTGGTCAGGTGGGGTCTGGTTGATCATGACCCGGGCACTGGTCCTGCCACGTCTCGTCACCAGGGGAATCGCTGCTGCCTGGGAGGTGGTTTCAATTTCCATGTTTCCATCCAGCGTAGATACTTGTCTGTCCTGTGATCCTGGAATCAAGGTAAACCAAAGGTGAGAATTATTCAGAAAGGAACAGGTCAGGGAGAGACAAAATGGTCAATGAGGAGGAGGAACAGGAACAGGAGAAGGAGAGGATGAGCCTGGGACAGGGAGGAATCCAGAGCTACTTAGGAGTCAGAACAGATAGAGGTACCTGCAGGAGGCCAGCCTCCATTCCTCTAAGGAAACTTCAGTCTGTCATTCTGTAGTTTACTGCTGGTGGTGTCTGTAGTCAACTACAGATGGACAGGGCCCTGCTGGCCAGCAAGACCACGGCTTCCCCCAGCAGGCCCCAGCGCAGGCTGCCTGTGGTTTTGGAAGCCTTGATTCCTGACATGGCCAACAGCTCACTCTGGTGGAAAAGGGAGACACTTGGACAGAAAACAAAGATCTTTAAAAAGAGAGAAGGATGCATGAGCAAGTTAATTTGTTCCTAAAACAGATGTGAACTAAAAAGTCTCCAATCTTATGGAGCAGAACAAGGAGAAAAATCTAGAATTGCTAATTGGTACTCACTGCAACTCCCCGCCCCTCCAGGACTCCAGGAGGCCCCTGTGTTTGCATCCTCCCACCCAGACCAGTGGCCAGGGTGACTGTGATCATAGGGTCGTAAGAGTGAACGTTAAGTGAGGGGCTTCTGTGGCCACAACACCAGTTAAGTGCCTTATAGTCATCTGATCTCCTTTGATCCAGTCAATAACTTTATCATACCCTTATCATGTGTTAATGCTCCTCATTTTATATTTTTATTAGTGATATGGATTTTTATTGGTGCCTGATAATTACACATAATAGTGGGATTCCTCCTGTCAAGCTGGTACATGCACAGAACAGAATTTTACCTCCCTTTCCCTTCCTCCTCCCTCCTGTGATGCACTTGCTCCGCTCCTCTCTAATATCTCCCTTCTAATATTATTATTATTATTTTAATTAGTGCATTATCACTATATAAATATATATATGATTCATCGTGCTGTGTTCCTACATGCACACAGCAGAACGTGGTAGACTCCATTCCCCGTACTTCCCTCCCTCCTCCCTCCCTCTCAATTCCCTTCCTCTACTGTTTTCCCTTCTATTTTTGTGAGATACTCCCCTTCCCCCCCTTTCTCTCTCTCTCTCTCTCTCTCTCTCTCTCTCTCTCTCTCTCTCTCTCGATCTTGATCTCAATCTCTCTCTCTCTCCTGTCCACATATGAGAAAACACACTTGAACTTTGACTTCCATCCCAGCATGTCTGCCCAAGGGCTCCACCAGCCTAAGTGTTCTCGGGGCCTCTGGTCAAGGCTTCTTCCTCCTAGGTCTCCTTGGGTTCCCTCAGGTCTCGCTTTACTCCACATTTCAGGGGCCCAGGCCACCCGCGTGCTCATAGCCTCTCAAGGCCAAGCCAACAGTCCTACCCAAGGCCTTGACACAGCAGGCACCAGGCAGGGAGGTGGGAAAGGGACACCCCTGCAGGATCTGAGGGGTGTTGCTCTTGCGCTTGTCTCCCTCCTGGGAATCAGGTTCAGAAGCTCATCCCATAGGAACGCCCAAGTCCAGGGACAGTGTCCAGATGAAGTGTCCCACCGGACAAGCACAGCAGGCTGGGAGGAGGCTTAGCACCTGCCATAGGTCAGAGAGGGGAGCAGAGGGAGGAGCTCTGGAGGGCTGCAGAGGCAGGACAGGAATCGTGAGGGAGGGCCCAGGCTGGCTCACCAGGAGGGGAGTTCCTGCCTCTCTGGGAATAGGCAGAGACCTTTCAGGAACGCCAATGCCACCTCTTATCATTCCTTTCGTGTCCTGGTATTTCTGGCCGTGGCCACTGGTAGCTGTCTTCAGCCTTTGAAGAGGGAGGAGAGAGGCCCTGAACTCTGGACAAAACGTCCCTCAGATGACCAACATGTCTTCAGACAGAGCTGAGTAGAATCTAACCCAGAGGTTAAGGCAGCAAAGGACACAGCACCACATGAAGACAGAGAGGCCACACCTTTCCAGCCATCCCGTCACCCATGGACATCTGCAGGCCCAAGTTGAGAGCCCCCATTTATAGCAAACTGGCCTTCAGGTCCCTAAAGAGTTAACCATCCACACCGTAGCCCCCACATCAGAGGTGGAACTACAGCCAAGCCGGTGGGAGACCAGTACTGTGCTGCCCACCGCGTGGTCTCCAAAGTTGGCGCTTTTTAGGACAATTAAGCAGGTGAACCTAGAGGATCTGCTTAGGTTTTTCCGATAACCACCCCAGCACAGCCTGGGCAGTGCCTCTGCCCAGGAAGTAGGAACCTGGAGCTGGGGGGAAGGCTGGGACTGGTCATGGGGTTCCACACTCACTGTCTGCCAAACCCAACAACCAGGATTTCAGACTCCAGAAGGAAAGCGGGAGGGGTTCCTCCACCTCCCCTGTTAGCACAAACATGAGCAGGCTGGGCCGAGGGAGACCACTGGAAGGTCCAGTTCCCCCCAAGCCAGCCAAGGACCTGCCCTGCTTCTGGCCTGGGCCCGCGCCACTCTGTCCCCTTATATCTCTGTGTACTGCCCATGGCTCCTCATTGAAATGTGAGCCGGAGCATTGTTTTACCTTGTTTGTTCATGGAAGAACGCCTGCAGAGTGTGTCAAGAAGAAATCCACAGCTGATTGCCCAAACCCTCTGTCCTTGGCAGGGCCCCTGCTTTTTTTGTGAAATGGGAGGATTTTCTCTTTGCTAATCAGTCTTTCCTAATCAGGGCCCAAGCCTGTGATGTGGGCTTGGCCGAGGTAAAGGTCTAATCTAGCAGAAGCAGCTGCGGCCCTTTCTTTCAAGTGGTTCTGTGAGAATGATCCTGCTGTTAGGTTGTCTCATCTGATCTAATGAGCAGTATCCTTCTGAAACCAAATATCAAGATTTAGCCATGGGACATCCATAAGCTGAGATCTGTGGCCAACCAATTCCAAGATTCTGAATTTATCTTCTCATTGCAAGACCCGCTCCCAGGACTAGACTTCCTGTGTTCTTCCAGGCACGTGGGTTCTTCCCCTTTAAGGCAGGCAGGCTGCCCAGAACATAA